>NC_056726.1:507913150-507949684 GCF_019279795.1 Protopterus annectens | reverse complement strand
GTGGAAGGTGTGAAGTTCACTCCTTGAAATATGTTGTGCACCTAGGTGACTAATAAACCAAGCAGAACCTCTGCAGTGTGGAAGGTGTGAAGTTCACTCCTTGAAATATGTTGTGCACCTAGGTGACTAATAAACCAAGCAGAACCTCTGCAGTGTGGAAGGTGTGAAGTTCACTCCTTGAAATATGTTGTGCACCTAGGTGACTAATAAACCAAGCAGAACCTCTGCAGTGTGGAAGGTGTGAAGTTCACTCCTTGAAATATGTTGTGCACCTAGGTGACTAATAAACCAAGCAGAACCTCTGCAGTGTGGAAGGTGTGAAGTTCACTCCTTGAAATATGTTGTGCACCTAGGTGACTAATAAACCAAGCAGAACCTCTGCAGTGTGGAAGGTGTGAAGTTCACTCCTTGAAATATGTTGTGCACCTAGGTGACTAATAAACCAAGCAGAACCTCTGCAGTGTGGAAGGTGTGAAGTTCACTCCTTGAAATATGTTGTGCACCTAGGTGACTAATAAACCAAGCAGAACCTCTGCAGTGTGGAAGGTGTGAAGTTCACTCCTTGAAATATGTTGTGCACCTAGGTGACTAATAAACCAAGCAGAACCTCTGCAGTGTGGAAGGTGTGAAGTTCACTCCTTGAAATATGTTGTGCACCTAGGTGACTAATAAACCAAGCAGAACCTCTGCAGTGTGGAAGGTGTGAAGTTCACTCCTTGAAATATGTTGTGCACCTAGGTGACTAATAAACCAAGCAGAACCTCTGCAGTGTGGAAGGTGTGAAGTTCACTCCTTGAAATATGTTGTGCACCTAGGTGACTAATAAACCAAGCAGAACCTCTGCAGTGTGGAAGGTGTGAAGTTCACTCCTTGAAATATGTTGTGCACCTAGGTGACTAATAAACCAAGCAGAACCTCTGCAGTGTGGAAGGTGTGAAGTTCACTCCTTGAAATATGTTGTGCACCTAGGTGACTAATAAACCAAGCAGAACCTCTGCAGTGTGGAAGGTGTGAAGTTCACTCCTTGAAATATGTTGTGCACCTAGGTGACTAATAAACCAAGCAGAACCTCTGCAGTGTGGAAGGTGTGAAGTTCACTCCTTGAAATATGTTGTGCACCTAGGTGACTAATAAACCAAGCAGAACCTCTGCAGTGTGGAAGGTGTGAAGTTCACTCCTTGAAATATGTTGTGCACCTAGGTGACTAATAAACCAAGCAGAACCTCTGCAGTGTGGAAGGTGTGAAGTTCACTCCTTGAAATATGTTGTGCACCTAGGTGACTAATAAACCAAGCAGAACCTCTGCAGTGTGGAAGGTGTGAAGTTCACTCCTTGAAATATGTTGTGCACCTAGGTGACTAATAAACCAAGCAGAACCTCTGCAGTGTGGAAGGTGTGAAGTTCACTCCTTGAAATATGTTGTGCACCTAGGTGACTAATAAACCAAGCAGAACCTCTGCAGTGTGGAAGGTGTGAAGTTCACTCCTTGAAATATGTTGTGCACCTAGGTGACTAATAAACCAAGCAGAACCTCTGCAGTGTGGAAGGTGTGAAGTTCACTCCTTGAAATATGTTGTGCACCTAGGTGACTAATAAACCAAGCAGAACCTCTGCAGTGTGGAAGGTGTGAAGTTCACTCCTTGAAATATGTTGTGCACCTAGGTGACTAATAAACCAAGCAGAACCTCTGCAGTGTGGAAGGTGTGAAGTTCACTCCTTGAAATATGTTGTGCACCTAGGTGACTAATAAACCAAGCAGAACCTCTGCAGTGTGGAAGGTGTGAAGTTCACTCCTTGAAATATGTTGTGCACCTAGGTGACTAATAAACCAAGCAGAACCTCTGCAGTGTGGAAGGTGTGAAGTTCACTCCTTGAAATATGTTGTGCACCTAGGTGACTAATAAACCAAGCAGAACCTCTGCAGTGTGGAAGGTGTGAAGTTCACTCCTTGAAATATGTTGTGCACCTAGGTGACTAATAAACCAAGCAGAACCTCTGCAGTGTGGAAGGTGTGAAGTTCACTCCTTGAAATATGTTGTGCACCTAGGTGACTAATAAACCAAGCAGAACCTCTGCAGTGTGGAAGGTGTGAAGTTCACTCCTTGAAATATGTTGTGCACCTAGGTGACTAATAAACCAAGCAGAACCTCTGCAGTGTGGAAGGTGTGAAGTTCACTCCTTGAAATATGTTGTGCACCTAGGTGACTAATAAACCAAGCAGAACCTCTGCAGTGTGGAAGGTGTGAAGTTCACTCCTTGAAATATGTTGTGCACCTAGGTGACTAATAAACCAAGCAGAACCTCTGCAGTGTGGAAGGTGTGAAGTTCACTCCTTGAAATATGTTGTGCACCTAGGTGACTAATAAACCAAGCAGAACCTCTGCAGTGTGGAAGGTGTGAAGTTCACTCCTTGAAATATGTTGTGCACCTAGGTGACTAATAAACCAAGCAGAACCTCTGCAGTGTGGAAGGTGTGAAGTTCACTCCTTGAAATATGTTGTGCACCTAGGTGACTAATAAACCAAGCAGAACCTCTGCAGTGTGGAAGGTGTGAAGTTCACTCCTTGAAATATGTTGTGCACCTAGGTGACTAATAAACCAAGCAGAACCTCTGCAGTGTGGAAGGTGTGAAGTTCACTCCTTGAAATATGTTGTGCACCTAGGTGACTAATAAACCAAGCAGAACCTCTGCAGTGTGGAAGGTGTGAAGTTCACTCCTTGAAATATGTTGTGCACCTAGGTGACTAATAAACCAAGCAGAACCTCTGCAGTGTGGAAGGTGTGAAGTTCACTCCTTGAAATATGTTGTGCACCTAGGTGACTAATAAACCAAGCAGAACCTCTGCAGTGTGGAAGGTGTGAAGTTCACTCCTTGAAATATGTTGTGCACCTAGGTGACTAATAAACCAAGCAGAAACTTTATTTTCATTATACTTGACTAGGATCACTTGATTGTGTGTTTCAATAAAGCATATTCCATTCTTAACTCAACTCTGTATTTTATTTTGTACTACGTATTTTAAAATTCGATTTTTATTACTGAACTAGGTGCATAGCATATTTCAAGGAGTGAACTTCACACCCTCCACACTGCAAAGTTTCTGCTTGGTTTATTCAAAAGTTAAGTCACTGTCCACATAAGTTCACAAATTCTGAACAACTGGTTCAAGTCTTCGGGTGTATTGTCAATGAGGTAGTGGCCAGGGGCAGATGACCTCCCAAAAGTTACAGTAATGCATTTTTTGGTATGTGGTTTCACACCAAGATTTTGACACCAGTTATTTATTTGAGGCAAACCTCTCTACAGGATGGCCAAGTGGCCAAGTCATTTGAGGATTCAGTGGCTGTTCCTAGCTTGCAGTCATCTGCAAAGCCGTTATCCATTTTTATCATTACTGTTATTATTATTATTCAATATTACTTATGAGCATCCACTATCCGCCCTCATTGTTTGCTATTAGAAGGCACTTCAGATGATGTATTATTAAGTGAGAGGATTTTAAATGTTGTTTTTCATGAGAGAGTGCTTTGAGTGAAACATTATTATTTTTTAGGGGGGACTATGCATGAGATGTGAGTTACAAAGCCATGTTTCAGTGTCTGTTACAACTTCCGGAGTAATTTTTTGGAGATGTGCCAAGTTATCTGATGCACACATCAGTGTGGAGTCATCAGCATATTGTACTAGGGAAGCTTGTTGTGTGGCTCAGTGGAGTGCGCTAGTGTGTTAAAGAGGAGAAGACCTTGTGGTACACTGGTGGTGACTGGGAGGTATAGAGAGAGGGTAAAGTGCCATTTTACTGACTGATACCTATTGCACAAGTAGCTTTTGGACCATAGAAGTGTGCTCTGTGATACACCTAATGGGGACATCTAAAGTAGATGTTTGCTGTGACAAATTGTATTGAAGGCTGCGACAAGTATAGAAAGAAGGGAGACTAGTTTGTCATTATCTCTTTATTTATTAACAGTATCTATAATGGTTAGAAGTGCAGTGTTAGTACTATGGGAGGCATGGAAGCCATGTTTTTCAAGTGTTTCATAGAGGGTGGGTTTAGCATGGTGGTTAAAGTATTCACCTCATAAACCGAGCATACACAGTTTGATTCTGACTTCAAGGCAATTAGCCTACTATACTCCCATAAACCTAAGATCACTATAGGTGTAAGGTTAGTGATGTCTGTTGAATTTCCTACTTTGTGTAGATGGATAATGTGTGATTGTTTCCAAAGAAAGGGAGCATGGGATTCCAAGACTGACCCATTTATGCAGATTGAGAAAAGATGGGCAATGCTAATGGCTGCTATTTTAAGGTACTCACTTGGAAGGTCATCATCTGAAGCTGAGCATGGTTTGAGCTTGAGTTGTTTTATATAGAATGAGTTCACTGGTTTGAAGGTGAAAGTGGACGTAGTGATATATGGCTATTGAGCAGGGTTGGGATTCGATGTGGGAACCCTTGGTTAAGAACACTATACTATCTATGAACTGTCCTGATTTAGACATGTAGCTTTGGTCTGTTTTTAAAACAATTCCAGGTTTTGTGTCAAATCAGAGGGGAGGACTGAAGTCAATAAATAATGACATATATATGAGTTTTAGACTTCATATCCTTCAGAATATGCATACTAACACAAATCTTGTCATTCTAGCAACTTTCTAAGTTAAAAGGAGCAACACTGAAAAATATATCCCTATTTTGGGCCATTGTATCCACATTATTTGAGGCTTTCTCCAGATGTCTTGCACTAAGAGGTTGAGATGTATGCCTACCTCTCAAATGTCCAGTTTTTTTGTAGACTGTCCAGATTTTTGCCTGATATTTTTGGCTTACTCCAAAGAAAATGTGTGGTTTTCTGGCAAATCATCGAAGATTGAAATAAGTAAATAGTGCCGTACATTTGAGTTTCAGGCTTCATTTCCTTCAGAAAATGCATGGTAAGACAAACGCTGTTATTCTAGCAACTTTCTAAGTCTATAAGAGCAATATTTATAATCTGTCCCTATTTTGCCCCCATTAATTAATGCTCTGTCCAGATTTTTTGTGCTAAGCTGTTGAGAGGTATGGAGGCGAGGTATTGAAGTATGGTATGTAATGCTATAGTTGCTGATTATTCGGTGCATTTTAAGGGGAAGATAGGGGTTCTGCATTCCTGAGAATGTCCTCCATTGTATAAGATGCCTAGTAACTATGAACTTGTCAGTTTTTTAGTCATTCTCTGTTGCATAACTACCACGCATACCTCAACTGTACAGATTTTCGCAGAATGTCTAGATTTTTGCCTCATATTTTCAGTCTGTTTTTCATAAAATTATGGTTTTCTGGCAAATTAAGAGGAAGTCATTAAAGACTGAAGTTAGCAAATAATGACATACATTGGAGTTTTAGACTTCATACCCTTCAGGAAATGCATCCTAAAGCAAAGCCTGTTATTCTATCAACTTTCTAAGCCTGTAATAGCAATATTTAAAAATGTCCCTATTTTTGGGCATTTGTCCCACTTTTATTTATGACTTTGTCCAGATTTCTTTCTCTAAGAGGTTGACTGGTATGACGACCAGCTTACCAATTTTTGAATGTAATGTAGACAAATAATCCTTCAAGGGCAGCAGACTCTGAATTTGTAGATGAAACACTGACATGTAAACTAGTTTGCTAGCTTGATAGTCTGCAGGCACTGAGGTAAAAAGCACTTAGAACTAGGGAAAAAATTCTTCAAAAATACTACAAAGTCATATGGTGGCACATTTTCCCTGCGACCAAGTGATGTGCCTATAGTGCAGTGCCACCATGTGACCTTGTAGTATTTTTGAAGAATTTTCTCCCTAGTTCTAGGTGCTTTTTACCTCAGTGCCTGCAGACTATCAAGCTGTTCCCATGATTTGTCCTGAGCAAGTTTGCCAACCAAAACTAGAAAGTCCCCTGTGCGAGAAGAGCCTTCCATGATGGCCCATCATCCAGACAACCATGGACATAGCTTTTACATATGCAAGCATCATAGCAATAATGACATTTCTGTTTTAGGCCCTTACCCCACCCCTGGTGATTGGCATGAGTAGGCTTGTCACAGTGGTGAATCCTATATCCTCCATGTGAAGGATCATGGTACCACCCACACAGTAATGAATGCTATTATCACCTGGCCCATGTCGTTATACATGGCTATTTCAGTGCCTTGCAAGTCCACATTTACTAGGTAGTAAATGATCAACCTGAACATTCTCTCCCATCAACTACTGGAGAATCACAGTTCACTACACATGACTATCCATTCCGCATGCCTCTTCCAGCACCCAACGCAAAGCTCAAACTCTGGATGTCTGGGTCATTCTCAGAGCTTTATCCCTCAGTGTCACACAGCCAGCCATGTGATCCAAGTCAGAACTGCTCTGGTTTAAATGCTAGTGAGAGTAGAGGAAGAACTAAGCCATTTATAGGCCTCTGACTGCTTGTACAACTTTGAATTACACTGTCTTGCTATTGGCCAATGGATTAACCAAAGTTCTTGTATTATCTGCTATTATAAGTTGCTTGTGTTTGCAAGACACTGCTTCTTGCACATTGCCATTTAACTGTGCACTGTACAAATGCAGAACCTAATCTTTTTCAATACAACCTACACCAAAAGGTATGAGCAACTTAATAGTCAGTAGTCATGCAAAGCGATAAATTAGTTTGTGTATAGACTTGTATTACTCATTTTAGATAGATAGCACTCCAGTTAAGCAACTACTAATAATCTCTTAGACACTACTCACCCTACAGCCCACAGTAGCAAGCAATTGAAACCATGAAACTGCACTTTCGGACTGTTATTGCAGCCAACATGGTTAAAATAGGCATCCAGAGACTATGTTGCAATTGTCTCATGTTCTATGAACCTATGAACCTATGTGCATGCTTATATAGAGCTTCAAGTGCTAGTATTTTCAATGCTGATGATACATTATGTAAAATAACCAACTTTCGCCATTACTTTTCCATAGAAACAAAGTAAAGTTATGGGTCTCTGTGACTCTGGGTTTGTCCTGCCCTCCTGTCCCTTAAATATGGTTTGATCAAGTGCATGTCTCCAATCTTAAGTTAGGGGTCTTTGTGACTCTATTCTTGTCCTGTTTCTCTGTCCCTTAAATATGGGTGTAACAAGTGCATGTCTCCATTCTTAAGTTATGGGTCTTTGTGACCCTGGGTTTGTCGTGTTTCCCTATCAACTAAATATTGTTTGCACAAGTGTATGGCCCCAATCTTAAGTTATGGGTCTGTGTGAATCTGGGGTTGTCCTGCTCCACTTTCCCTTAAATATGGGTGGAACAAGTGCACGTCTCCAGTTCTGAGGAATCTCCTCTTACTTTAATGACCTGGTGAATAACAAATGCAATCATTTGTAAGTGAAGTGCTGAAGTGTTCTCAGGTCATTGTTACTAATTCTGCTTTACTCCTGTCCTTTGTGTCCAATGTGTGCATATTTATCTTTCAAAATAATGTAATGTAATTTAATTTCAGGATCTGAAGTTTAACAGAATGCTATTAGTACACCTTTTCACTACCTTTGTGGAACCAAAACTGTTTTGCATAAGATTTTGTAAATGCATATATAATCTGTTGTGTTAGTTTATAGGTTTTCAGTCCTACCACATCTTTGTGTATATGTGTGTGCATGTGTGTATGTATGTATATATATATATATATATATATATATATATATATATATATATATATATATATATAGAGAGAGAGAGAGAGGTTTACTATCAAAATATTGGAAATCAAAATAATTTTCCACCTTTTGATTGAATCAGTTTGCCAAAATTGGTATTAATGAATTACCAGAATTTTGGAAATGGTAACATGGAACTGACATTAGAACACCGGAAGTTTCAATGTCGAAAGTCTGTGTTACCGGTAACATTTTTGCAAGGGGCCAAGCCCTCCTGCACCCACCCACTTACATATTCTATATTCCAACTTTGAGATCACACTACAGTGAAAAAACGGTACATTTCCCGATCCCCACTCTAGTGCGATCTGTTATCAGAACTTTGATTCTACATTAGCGAATGCACACTACCATTCGCTACTGCGGAGTCGAACGGTTTTCAGATCAGCATTATAAAAACAGCAAGTGCTAATATAAAATTTGATAGCAAACTATATGTGTATATATATATATATATATATATATATATATGTATATATATATATATATATATATATATATATATATATATATATATATATATATATATATGTATATATATATATATATATATATATATATATATATATATATATATATATGTATATACACATATATTTTATATATATATCATTTGTTCAAACTCTCAAATGTTCAAAACTCATATGGCCGACACCATATAAGCGAATGTTTGAAAGGCCGACAAATGGTAGTGGAGATCCCACTACAGTGTGGGACTGGGAGATTCCCCTTTCCTGCACTATAGTGCGATCTCGGAGTGAGAATATTTAAGTAGCAGGGGGTGTGGGGGGTGCAGGGGGGCTTGCCCCCCTGCATAACACAGTTTTACTGTGTTTACAGGTAGGTAAATGGTGCTATTTCAGGATGCTGGTCTTTTGGAATGTCGATCATATGGTGTCGACCATATGAAGGTCAGCATTCTGAACGGTCGACATTCTGAAGTAGACCCATATATATATATATATATATATATATATATATATATATATATATATATATATATATATATGTATATAATTTATTTATTTCACATTTGTTGACCAGGATAGTCCAACTGGATGCATGTCCATTTTCAGCGGAGCCCCGGGGAGAAAAGCCCCATGGAATAACAAATCATCATAACATGTCACATATTACAAATAACAAATAAATATATTATTTACAGAGATTAGATGGGCAGACAATACAAATTACATATAGAATATTTTCAGTGATTAGAAGAGCAAAACATTATAACAAATCGTCAGGTAGTGTTATTCAGTGAGAGAATGGGATAAAATTACATAGTAGGCTACCTAGCAGATTTACACATTCCAGAGACAGGTTAACCAGGCTTAATACAGTGACATAGCCAGTTTGTTCCCAGGTGGTGTTTGAGCCTAGTTTTGAACTGACCAAGTGAAGAGAGTAAGGTAATATCAGCTGGTATAATATCAGCTGATCTACCTACAGAATTTACGAAGAGTGAGTCACCGGCTGAGTTATTAGTTTTTCATATCTGAATAAGGAGTCTGTTGGAGGAGCACAGTGGTCTAGGATTATTATAGAGGGTGACAAGATCTTAATAGTGCAGGGGTATTGTTAGGGCTATATATGATTTTATGGGCCATAACCAATTGGTTATATTGTATTAGACAGGGTAGTTCAAGACATCCAAGCTGGATTAGATTGATGCAGTGATGTGTCCTAAAAGGTAGCCCAGTGGTAAAACTGGCAATGTGGTTATAACAGATTGAGAGTTTATCCAGGACAGTCTTGTTAACATTAGAGAAAAGAGGGGATGCATATGGAAGAGTAGAGAGAAGGTGAGATTGAGCTATGGCAACTTTGGCTGGGGGGGTTAGGAAGGCTTTTATTCTGTAAAGTGATCCTAGTTTTTTTTAATGGTTTTGATCAATTGGTTAACATGTAGGTCGAATTTTAGATTATTATCTATAACGGCACCTAATAGTTTAGTGGAGAGGTCAGGGGAGATTATTGTTCCATCATTTGCTTTTATTATAAAGTTAACAACAGTAGACCTTTGTGTAGGTAATAATAACAACATTTTAGTTTTTTTAGGATTTAAAATCCGACGTCGTTGGGAAAACCAGTTTTCACTTGTGTTAAAGGTGGTCTGGGTGGCTAACTGTCACTCTATTGGGGATGTGGCCGAGCAAATCAGGGTATTGGATACAGCTGACTTTTGGGATGACAGTATTCATATCTTTGATGAAAATGGAAAATAACAGGGGCCTTAGTATAGAGCCTTGTGGTACTCCAAGGGTGTTAGGTGGTAGGTTAGAGAGTATATTCTGCCAAAGAACAGCCTGCTGTCTACCACTTAGATAGGATTTAAACCACTGAAAGGCTTTAGGATCTAGATTGAGTGTTTGCAGGGTGTGGATTAATAGTTGGTGGTCAACCATATCGAATGCCTTGGAAAGATCCAAGAAAAGGGCTGAAGAAATATGGCTATTGTTTCGATTATGGTTTATGGTGTTGGTAAAGGCTTGTAGGGCTGAGGTAGTACTGTGGTGAGGTCTGAAACCATGCTGGGTATCTGCCATGAGGTGGTTATGGATTAGGTGGTGCATGAACTGTCCCTGAATACATTTTTCCATAATCTTTGCAAGTGGAGAGAGTATAGCTATAGGCCTATAGTTGGAGAATTCAATAGAGCTACCTCCTTTATGGAGTGGGATTACATACGATATTTTCCAGATAGTGGGAATTTTAGCTTCTTCTGTGGTTCGATTGATAAGTATCGATACCGGGTATGCAATAGCATCAGCTGATTTTTGTAGGTATTCAGCAGGACATTGGTCAGCCGTTAGTGTGATGGGTTTTAGTTTTTTGATTAGAGTATGGATAAGTGATGTGGCCACAGGTTATACAAAATTATTTTCTGTTATGCACAATATATTTATATAAGGTTTTTCAAAATTTTCCTGATCATGTCTCACACTATGTTTAGGTTCATAGGTAGGTACTAGGCTATTGGTCCTAGGGCCTATATAAGCCTAGCCAAATGGTACCCTGGTTTTTGCCACCCAAGAAAATTATTTTCCTGTGCCCCTGTCAAGCAGAGCCACAGACGTGATCCCCAGGGTGAATTTCCTATCTCCCATCCAGTTTAAATGTTACCATGCAGGACTAATCATTGTCAGACCAGGAATCAAGACACTCGTTAGGTACTGCAAACTGTTAGAACGATCCCAAAAGCTGTACAGTATCATTTCAGTTATTTGTTTATATATAATAACAGTGGAACTAGAAACAGATTCATACAGATATAAGGTTAAAATATAAAGAAGTGTTGAAAACATAATACAATGCATTAACTCACTAAGATGTAGCATGTACACTAGGAAGTGCATTTGGCTAGTAGCTATAAATCAGCAAAAAAAAAAATATGAAGTGAAAGGAAAAGATGAGTGTATAGTAATTTTTAAACTTTGCATCAGTCATACTTCTACAGATTACAAGCAGCCTGCTCACAAAAATAGTGCATTTGTCTAGTACTATTCAGAAATCAGCACATAAACTAAAAAATGAAAGGAACTGAAGAGTGTGACTACCAACGCTCCAACCTTCTGTCACACACCTGCTTTCTATGTTATTACTAGCAGGTCAGAAAGTTACTACACTAGGCTAGCATTCAAAAATCAGAACACAGTAAAAGATGAAATGAAAGAAAAAAAAATATGGTTTACACTATTGTTTCCTTACTCAGATGCTTTCTATAGGTAGAAGCCATGTCATAAAATTGTTGTAGTTGGCCAGGATTCACAGCTATCACAGAATAAAATATGAAATGAAATAAACAAAAAAACTCTGTTTACTAATGTTTTAAAAGCCTTGCATTACTGATGTGCTTTGTAGAATAGCAACAGCAGTCAAGTCGTAAAATGCCTGAAAGGCTACTTTTCTCAATGTGTAAAATGCACAGAATAAGGTAATGAATGGCTCAGAGGGAGAGGTGTTGTCAGTACAACTGCAAATTGAGATGGAATTTAGCTGACACCTTTGAAACTTCCTGCAGGCACTCTTACCCCACCCCCCTCAACTGAAGGTGAGCATGCTCAGAAAGGCAAACCTGAAATGTAAACAAAGTCTGAATCAAAACAAAAAATCCCTGGGATTGTCCCTTTAAGTCAAAGTTTAGCTCTTGCCTAACACTCGTGTCTGTTGGAGGAAAGGTGCTGAATTATACTTAATAAATAATGACATTAATTAAGAGTTACAGACTTTTTTCCCTTCAGAAAATGTATGTTAATTCGCTACTTCTCTGTTAAACCCCTGCAATTAATTCACATTGTCTTCTGTTAATATCTCAAATTTATAGAACTAATATTTTAAAAGCTTCCTTAATTGTCCCTGATTTTTTTCTGGATTTGTCGCTGATTCTGCCAAAAATTTGTCCCTAACTGGTTGAGAGCTATGTAGTTAAATTCTTCACTTGATTAAAAAATAAGTCTTGTTTCATACGCTTTTCCAAGTCATTTGCCTCAAAAAGACACTGAAATACAGGCACATACCTCTCAACTGTGTTGAGAGCATAAGCAGAAGACTTGCTTTTTTAAAAAGTAATAGCGCAACCATTTTATTGATCGGCTGTTATGTAACCACACTTTAGTACGTTTCTCTATACTATATTGCTTCGTTTTTACTAAAAAAAAATATTTTATTTTTTATTTTACAGTAAAAGAATTTATTCTTTTATGACCCTTTTTACATATAGTTTAATGTAGGAAATTGAACATGAAAGACTCTGCAGAATAAGCGTTTTGATGAATATGAAATGTTTTTCATATTATTAAATTTGTATATATTATTGGACGAAGGTATTGTAATATATATGTTATTTTTTATGTTGCTAGTCAGTGTGTTTTACTGTATATGTTTTCTAAATGTTGACTTCTCTTTGTACTCCTGACTTCCACATACCCACATACACGCACGTACTTTCAGGCATCCATGTTTATTAATAACTTTAGAGACATAGGTTTTCATTTTAATTTCACAAAAAAGTAAACTGCACAAGCTATAAGTGTCTGATTACTTGCTCTCCTTCATATTATAACCACGCATTCATTCATGGCATTCTCGGCACCACAATATTTAATTGAAAATGGAATGTTGCCGGGAATGCAGTCCATGCAGACAAAAAAGAAGTTATGTACCTACCATAACATTCCATGTTAGTTGTCCTTCATCTCACCTTCCTTCTTGCTGGATCGGCTCCGACTTGGCCACTTTCTATAGCTTGAGAGCTCTTTACTGGCTCAAGGCTACCCCTTATCCCAGAATGCCCAGCATCAGCTACCCCGATCTCGTTTGAGATAGCTCACACTAGACATAATCATAGAAGATAATCCATTATAAACTTGGATATACAGTAAATTGTCATGGTTTGCTTAGGAAGCAACTAAGAACAAAACAAGTTAGCCAGTGAAACCATTGAAAAACTCCTCTCCATTCTCAAGGAAGGGGGAAGGAGGGAATGACGCAAGAAGGGAGGCGAGATGAAGGACAACTAACATGGAATGTTATGGTAGGTACATAACTTCTTTATGTTAAGTTGTCCAATCTCACCTTTGTTCTTGCTGGATGGGACGGCGTCCCTAGCACCTCAATCCTGGGTGGCTCATAGGAAAAGACTCTTCAGAACCGTGGAACCAAAGGAAGCCCTGCCCCGGGAGACCACATCTATTTTGTAATGAGAAATAAATGTATGAAGATCTGTCCAAGTAGCTGCTGCACAAATTGAATCTATGGGCAATCTAGATTGAAAAGCTACTGAAGTAGCTAATGACCTGGTTGAATGACCTTTGGGTCTTGCTGGAAGATCCTTTTGTCACAAATGGTAGTATAGGCAATGGTGTCTGATAACCATTTTGATAAGGTTACTTTAGAAACTGGAATGCCTTGTTTGTTGTTAGCAAATGAAAGGAACAACTGATCTGATTTTTCTCAGCTCTGTAGTTCTATGGACATAGAAACATAGTTGTCTATGCACATCCAGTTGGTGTAATGTGTATTCTGCCTTGTTGGAATGATTAGGGAAAAAGACAGGAAGTTCAATGGATTGATTCAAACTGTGTTCTGAATAAACTTTAGGTAGAAAAGATGGGTTGGTTCTCAGAGAAACTCTGTCTTTGTGAAAAACCAGGTATGGAGGGCAAATACATAGGGCATGGAGTTCTGAAACACGTCTGGCAGAAGTAATATCAACTAGGAAGAGAGTTTTCCAAGGGAGAAATTTCAAAGAACGTGATGCTGCTCGTTCAAAGGGAGGCAGTATCAAGGAGGCCAGAACCAAATTGAGATCCCAAGGTGGAAGAGGCTCTCTCACTGGGGGTCTGAGTAGAGATGTACCTCTCATGAAGGCCTTACCGAGTTTGTGAGACACTAAGCTTGAGTTAAAAACTCTGATGTGAAAATTTGAAATGGCAGCTAGTTGTACTCTGATGGTAGCAGCAGCTGCAGCAGATTGAAACAGTTCTGCTAAGAAATCCAAAATTTTGTGTACTGGAGCTGAAAAAGGATCTAAATTCCTGGATTCCGCCCAGTAAGTGAATCTTTTCCATTTGCTAGCATAAACTTTCCTTGTAGTTGTCTTATGGGAGGAAACAATAATATCACGCACTGCTGGGGAAATATTGGGGAGCCTGGCTAAGATTGGACATGGAGTAACCAAGTTGTGAGCTTGAGAGATTGGAGGGATTGGTGTAACCCACCTGACTGATGAATCAAGAGGTCTGGCACTGGGTCCAGAACCCAAGGCTGGGCTAGATGGTGGGGGTGAAGGAACAGAGACCAAACCTGTCGATGCCAATAGGGGGCAATGAGGGTCATCTTGCAACCCAACGATTTTGCTTTCTGAATGACTTTTGGAATTAGGGGGAAGGGGGGAAATGCATAAAGGAGTCCCTGAGCCAATCGTGGACTAGAGCATCCCTGGGTGTCTGACCTGGAGAAGGAACAAGGGAGAAATAGCTGCTGCATTTGTTGTTGAGGGGAGAGGCAAAGAGATCACAGCAAGGCTGGCCCCATTTGAGGAAAATAAGATCCAGAATTTCCTGTTTCAGAGACCACTTGTACAGAATGAGGATAGCCCTGCTGAGCCTGTCCGCTATTACGTTGGATTTTCCAGGGATATGCGTTGCTGTCAGAAAATGTTGGGAGGAAATTACCCATTGCCACAGTCTGAGGGCCTCTCGGCACAAGGGGTAAGACCTGGTTTCGCCCTGTTTGTTGATGTACCAAACCACTGACATGTCTGTCTGTATTGCAATAGTCCCAGCAGGGAGAGAGTCTTGAAGAGCTTGCAATGCTAGGAGCACCGCTCTCATCTCCAGGACGTTAATGTGCAAGTGGTACTCGTGAGGTTGCCACGTGCCTTGGACTGTCTTCCCTAGATAATGCCCCCCCACCCTATCAGGGAAGCGTCCGTGGTCATTGTGGCAACTGGATGGGATTCCATGAAAGGTCTGCCCTGAGTCACTAGTGCGGAGACCATCCACCAGAAAAGGTGTCTTTTGCAAGATTCCGTAATTAACATCATGTGAGACATGGGTAATTCCTGGAAGGACCACTGTGTGAAAAGAAGCCAGTGAAGGATTCTCAATTAAAAGTGTGCTAAGGGAACTAGAAGAATGGCTGCTGCCATGGACCCTAGAGCTTGAAGGACATATTTGACTTGAATTCTTTTGCTCCTCAGGAGAAGTGACACCTGTTGTCGAATAATGGAAACTCTTTCCTGAGGCAATTTTACAATCATTTTTTCTTGTGTCTAGCTCTGCTCCTATGTATGTAATAGATTGACAGGGCAACAGGGCAGATTTTTCAAAGTTTATTGTGATGCCTAGTTGAGCACAGGATGTGATGGTGTAATCTCGTACCTTTATAAGTTGTTGCCTGGTGGTAGCAGTGAGGAGCCAGTTGTCTAGATAAGGAAACACCTGGAATCCTACACATCTCAGATGAGCCATAACTACTGCCATGCATTTGGTGAACACCCTGGGGGCTGTGGTTAGACCAAAGGGCAGAGCTCTGAATTTGTAATGACTGGCCCCTAGCCAGAAGCGTAGAAATCTCCTGGACCATCTGTCCATTTTTATATGAAAGTACATGTCCTGAAGATCTATGGAGCACATCCAATTGTCCTGACTCAGAAAGGGGAGAATGAACTGCAGTGTTACCATTTGGAACTTTTCTTTTTGTACAGATTTGTTTAATCTGCTGAGATCCAGAATTGGTCTCCAGTCCCCTGTCTTTTTGGGTACTAAAAAGAATCTTGAGTAAGTTCCGGATCCTACTTGGTCTGTGGGGACTTCCTGGATGGCTCTTTTTTCTAGCAGTCTTGAAACTTCTATGACTGCCTGATCCCATAAATTGGGTGGAACATCTGGGATGGATTTTTTTTAAACAAGAGGGGGTTGATGGAAGGGAATTTTGTAACCTCCAGATATAATGGATAGTACTCATTTGTCTTTTGTAATATTTTGCCAGGTGATTCAGTACAATGAAAGCCTTCCCCTGACTGCCTCCAGAGTTGAGCAGTCAGGCATCCCTTCAGGGATGTTGATAGGGTTTGGAAGAGAATGTATCTCTGTCACCCTGATTTTGTAGACCCCCTCTGCCACGAGGGTGGTGTCTGCCATTGTTATTGTTTCCCCCTCTGCCCCTGGGGGAAAAATCACCACGTGTCAGGCAAGGGTCCCTGGGATTTTCAAAACCACATCTTTCCACCCTTCTGACCCTTTGGGTATGGTCTGGTAGGAGTGGAAAAATGGACTCCCACATCAGAGAGTGTCTTGCCTTCCTGCTGGTACCTGGTAAGCATGTCTTTCACCTGAGGCACAAAGAGAAAGGGTCCATCAAAGGGGGTGAAGGATGCTCTGAAAGGTTCTGCAAACTGACAAGCTGCAGCCAAGAATGTCTCCTAAGAGCCACTCCTGTTCCTGCAGCTCTGCTTGCTCCATCGGCTGCGTTTGAAATAAGCCTCATGGAGGAGTTGACTACTGAAATTTAAAGTCGCCAGCTGGGTAGCTACTTTGGCTGAAGCTCCCTCAGCTCTGGGATCTTGTTGGGTTTCTCCAAGCTCTTTTAGGAAATCCCTCTGAAGTCTAGTAAAATGGGAATGATAGTTCAGGGAGCTAAGGGAGACGGTCGCTGATGAAAACATTCACTTCCCACCTCTGTCCATTGTACGAGACTCTTTATTCGGTGGATGGACAGATGAGGAGGTTTCAGCTAACTCTCTCTTTGTGGCTGCTGCTACCACCATGGCATTAACTGGGATACCTTTAGTCAGGAATTGTTTGTTTTGGGGAGCTGTGATAAATTTATTAGGTCTCCTCAGGACAGGTTCCATGGAATCTGGAGCTGACCAAGCCTTTCGAGACACTATGGACATGAGTGGATCAAAAGACGGAGACACCCAGGAGGTGGAAGATTGGGAACCAAATGCGTCCAGGTATACAGACTCATCCTCAGAGGGGGCTAGGGAAGTCCAGCTATGCCTCTGCCTAAGAATCTCGAGGATGTCCAAAAAGGAAACACCTTCAGAGGGGGACCTTGGGGACCCCTCCAATTCATCCAAGTCTGTATCTGAGGTGACAGACTCAGGGGAGTCTTGGTGCTTTCTCTTGCACTTTTTCTTCTGGGAAGCCTGCCCAGAATACTCTGAGGAAGTTTCATAAGAAGAGGGTTCACCTAATGGGATGTCCTGTGGCATAGGTTCCCTATACTTTGGGGCTGGAGGAGGAGCAGAGGTTGGCACAGGCACCGAAGGGGACGGAGCCAATGGGACCGATAGTGGGGCCGTCTGTGGGGACAGTAGTCTCCGCATGACCTCGAAAGCATCACGGTCTCAACACAAAGAGGGTTCCGGCTCTGAAGAGACAGGAATCCCACTCTGCACCGAGGGCAACGGCACCGAGGCTGATGTGGGAGCCAAGCTCAACTGAGCCAATGCTCTGAGAAGGAGAGCAGGGTCGGACAAGAGTCCGATGCCACTTCCCTGCTCGGAGCCGACGAGAGAGCTTCGGCACCCAGATACCTCAATGGAAGGAAGAACCAAGGTAATCAGAGCCAATATCGGAGCCAAAGAGGATTTCATCGGAGCTGAAAGAACCACTATCGAAACGTCCATGGATTCCGGCTCCGAACTAAGCATAGTCAGAGGAGGAATCGACATCAAAGCGGATGGAGCCGAGGCCTGTTGAGGCGAGCTCGAAAGCAATTTTGCAAGGGCCTGTGACTTCAGCAACCTACTGACCACTTTTTCCATTTCCTGATCTGGTAACCTTGAGGATCGAGAGGAGTGGGAAGATGAGCGATGACTGGCTGTGCTCTGAAGTAAGGGTGATTGTGGCACCGAGCGAATCAGCTCCAATGAAGGAGACCTAGCTCGTTTGTGGCTCCGAGATGGCTCCGAGGTAACAGTTGGAGCCAACGGAGGAGTAGTCTTGTCTGTGCTAGAGGGCACTGACACACTTGGTCTGTCAAGCTCACAGGTCAGTTCTGAATATGGAGCCGACGGCTTGAATGAACTTTAAGGATTTCACTGGCTGAGATGCTTTAGCCGGGGAATCCTGTTTCAACAATCCAAGGAGGATTAGCTTGTTTTTTTTGCTCCTGCAGGACTCTTGGACTAAAGGCATGACAAATACAGCAAGAGTCCTGCAGGTGCAGACCCCCCAAGCAGTACACACAACTAGTGTGCCCATCTGTCAGAGACATCTTCTGACAGCATGAGTCACTTTTTAAACCCTGATGTTTTAACTTCCTTGGACATTTTGAGAAAAAATGGAAGGAAATACCACAAAAAGAAACACTACAATAATAAAAAATTATATTGATAAAAACCTTAAAGAAGAGCCTCTAACTTAAATGGCTGGCCTTAAGGGGGTGAAAGGGAAGAACTCTCTAACTTAAACGAGTTCAGGGAACAACAGAAAGCCTAGCGACTAAGAGGCGATGGCCAACACAGCACAAAAACTCAACAAAGGACAAGATAAGGGGTTTAGGACTAAATAAACTTACAAACTACTAAAAACGGAGAAAAACATACTAACTTTTCAAGTAAATTATTTAACTTTAAACAGAGAAAAAAGTTATACTAAGCCTGAGCCAGTATTGACACAACCTCGCAGCTAAAGTGGCAAACAAGATCTAGCTATCTGACGCTGGGCATTCTGGGATAAGGGGGTAGCCTCAAGCCAGTAAAGAGCTCTCGAGCTATGGAAAGTGACCGAGTCGGAGCCGAGGATTGGCTCCGAACCCATCTAGCAAGAATGAAAGCGAGATTGGACAACTTAACATCTGTGGTTGCGATATTATGTAAGTACCGTTGCTTATTCTGTTTCTTATAACATTTAAGTGTTTCAGATACAGAATAACTGTTTTATGCAACTATTACATAACATACAGGAAATATTTTTGTCCTAAAAATCTGAGGACATTTGCCATTTTTTCAGTGTTTTTGCAGGACACAACTTCCCAAAGAGGGACTGTCCCTTGCAAAGTGGGACAGGTTGTTCCTCATGGATTTAGATGTTCCTCACAAAGTCAGACCTCTTTGGGATACATATTTTATTAACTATATAAACTACGCCAAAACAAAGGTTTACTACCACTAACTCTATAAGGTCTAGTATAGAAAGACCTTCTACTGTGAGAAATATGAAAGTGCTTTTTTTTTTCTCTTTCTTTCTTTGACTATGATTTTTATTGCTTGGAGGTGGAGAGGTATGTACCGAAATGATGTAATACTTTTCACTGGGTAGTCATTTGTCTGTTTTGATACGTCTCAATTGTCCAGATGTTTGCAGAATGTCTAGATTTTTGCGTCATATTTCTAGTGTCTTCCTCATAAAATTTGTGACTGTCTGGCAAATTAATAGGATGATCTGAGGACTGAAGTCACTAAATAATGATATACATTGTGTTTCAAAGTTCATATCCTTCAGAAAAAATGAATGCTAAGACAATCCTGTTATTCTAACAATTTTCTACGGTTATAAGAGCAATATTTAAAATCTGTTCCTATTTGGGCCTTTGTCCTGCCATTTTGTCGGTCTTTGTCCAGATTTTTTGTACTAAGAGGTTGAGAGGTATGGGAATACTTTATACCATACCTTTCAAGTGTACCTCCATACCTCTCAACCTCTTAGTGCAAGAAATCTGGACAAAGCCCGACAACACAGGGGGACAAAGGCCCAAAAATAAGGACATATTTAAATATTGTTCTTATAAACTTAGAACGTTTCTATAATAACAGGGTTTGTTTTAATATACATTTTCTGAAGGATTTGAAGTCTGAAACTCAAATGTATGTCATTATTTAGTGTGACTTCAATCCTCAGATCATCCCAGTGATTTGTCAGAAAACTACAAATTTTATGAGGGACAGACCAAAAATATGAGCCAAAAATCTGGACATTCTGTGAAAATCTGGACAGTTGAGAGGTATTTGTACCTCTTTAGGAGTAATGTTCCTTGTATTAATAAGTCCATGTTTCTAGCATTTCCACATTGAAAGGGATTATCACACAATCAATGTAAGGATTTTTTTTTAACTGATATACATGGTGTGGAATAGCACAGTGGGTAGTGTCACCTCACAGCAAGAGACTCACTGGTTAAATATTCAGCTGGGCTGCCTTCTCTGGAGAGTCGGCATGCCCTCCCTGTGTTTGTGTGGGTTTTCTTCCAGTGCTTTGGTTTCCTCCTACCAAAGACATGCAGTTGGTGGATTGGCCAGTCTAAATTGGCCATAGGTGTGAGAATGTGTGCATGCGTGTGTGGTATGGAAAAACAACCACAACCAGGCCAGCCACCTGGCGATGCACTATTGAAGTGACACCCTGACCCCATGTGTAAAAATGGGAAAAAGGGGTGAAGGATGGATAGATGGATCGATAGTGGTGAATAAAAAACTGGGTTGGGCACAACATAATTAATAAAGCCAACAAATACTGTTCTCTATGAGTGCAACATAATGAATACAGGTGGGGTAGCTATGCCCTAAATACTAGAACCTGATTTTGCTGAGTGGAGCTTACTTCATGATCATTGGGAAACAACACACAGTATTTTAAATTGATTATGAGAAACCAACCTATGCAATTATACTTTTGAAAAGAGAAAAGGGACATAACTCGTCATTGAGCACATATTTTGGTTTCAGTTTATTAAAGAAACACACTCCTCATTAATATTAGTGACACTATTTCTTAGCAGTGCTACATTAATTTGAAGGTGTATTCATTTTTATACAAATTTGTTTTAATGTGTTTGGCCCAGGCAGAAGCATCTTTGTGATTGAATGAATAGTGTTGTACATACATGCATACAAATATTACAAGCACAGGCATTAATGCCCTTCTAGTCTGCCAATATACCAAAACGTATAGTTGTGTACAATTATACCATAGCAGCAGATGTCCTTCTCTTCACTGTTGCAGTAGTCTTTATAGAAGGGATGTCTCACCCAGGGCAGCCCAATGCTCAGCCAGTATGAAAACGCCTTAAAAAGATTTGTATGGGATGTACATCACATTTATGCCCCCTCCCCCCACACAGCATGCAGGGCATAAAAGAGATATATGGATGCAACTACCTAGAACTGAATTGCCTCAGCAGAGAATAGTTACCACAGGACAAAGGAGTCCATGCACATCTAGAAGGAAAAAAATGCAGAACAGACAAGAGGGGTGGAGGGAGGGAGCAACTACTGCTTTAGTGAAGAGAAGGACATCTACTGTTATGGTAAGATTTTACATAATTGTACTATGTCCTTCTATATCACTGCTGTAATATTCTTCATAGAAGAGAAAGTAAAAATCCTCAAGAAAGAGAATAGGATTTAGAAGGTTGAGAAGACCCCTCAACAAACTCACAAAAATGGTTTCAGCAAAACCTCCTCTGACCCACAAATTCATATCCAACTTATAATGCTTAGTAAAGGTATGCACTGGAGGCCAAGTAGCAGCTACAAAGATGGAATTTGTGTCCAACCTCTTGAAGTAGGCAGCATAAGAGGCAACATCCCTAGTGGAATGATCTCTAACAAAAGTAGACAGAAATTTACCATGAAAAGAATAACAAAAGGAAATGACCTTAGATATCCAGGTGGAGATGGTTTGCCTACAAACAGCCAAAACCAAAGACCTCAAAGGAAAGGAATAAAGGAAACAAAAAGCTGATCAGTCTTATGAATAGTCCTAGTTTTATCTAAATAGTACCCCACTGTCTGTGCAAATCCAAGGTATGCAGGACCCTCTCACTAACAGACTGAGGAGAAGGGAAAAGGAAGGAAGTTTTACCAACTGATTCAAGGACAACTCATTTACTCCCTTGGGTATAAAAGAAGGATTAGTATGAAGGGACACCCTTTCCCTGTAAAAAAGTAAAACAGGCGGAATGGCCATAAGGGCCTGGAGCTCAGAATCCCTCTGAGCAGAAGTAAGATCCAGCAGCAAAACAATCTTCCAAGTGCGATGTTGCAAAGAAGCAGAATCTGCAGACTCAAAAGGAGCCCGAGTCAATTTTTCCAAAACAAAATGAAGGTCTCAGGGAGGAAGAATAGATTTTCTTGGAGGCCTAATATACAAGACACATTTAAGAAATTGTTTGACCTCAAAACGAGAAGTCAATGTAGGATTCAAGGGCAAAGAAGCAGAAATGGCTGACAAATGGGCCTTCACAGAAGAATAGGTCAAGCCAGACTGGAGAAACTCACACAAATAAGAGAGGAGCAGAGAGACCCCCACTGAAAAGGGGTCCTGGTTTCGAGCATGGCACCGGACTGAAAATCGTTTCCATTTGGACATGTAAGATTTTCTGGTTGAGGGTTTCCTTGCCTCCTGTAAAACCCTGAACACATCCTCAGAAAACAAGTGCCTGAAAGAGATCAAAACCTTATCACCCACAATGTCAGTTGCAGAGTGAACACGTGGGAAAGGATGAGAGACCCCTTGTCCTGTATGAGGAGATCCAACCAGTGAGGTAACTTGTGATTATTGCGCCTGGTCAGATACATTAAGACAGAGAAGCAGTGCTTCCTTGGCCAAAAGAGAGTCAGTAGCAAGATTTTTGGGGAGTCCAGCTGAATCTTCTGCAGGACTCTTGGAAGTAGAGGAAGAGGAGGGAAACATAAGAAACATCCCCTTCCAAGGAAAGGAAAGGAAATTGCATCTGTATTCCACACTAGATGGCATGGCACTCTGGAATGGAACAGAAGAGAGGAAGCTGCCTCTTCAGAGGTGAGGCCAAAGGATCTGCCCGAGGAATACCCCACCAATGGACAATGGCAGAAACATGTCTCTGTGAAGCATCTATTCATGAGTCTGTGTTTTGGACCTTCACAGAGAGTCTGCCTTTAGATTGTGCTGTTATGGAATGTATACTGCCTGAAAAATTAAATGATGACTGTCAGCCACTTCCCATGTCTGAAGTGCCATCCTGCAGAGGAGGTAAGATTTTGTGGCCCCCTGCTTGTTGACATAGCACATCACTGTTGTGTTGTCTGTGTACACCTTCAATGAACCTGGAGAGAACATGGGGTGAAAAGCGTGAAGGGCCAGAATCTGAGTTCTCATCACTTTGATGTTGATATGGTCTGACTTCAGATGGAGAGGCCAAAGACCTTGAACTTTCAGGCGACCAAGAGAAGCACCCCTACCCCATGTCTGAGGCATTGATGAACACCTCTTGAGAAAGGACTGGAGGTTGAAAGGGCTGGCCTGTGTTGAGAGCAAACTGTTGAATCCACCACTCAGATTCTTTCTTGAGACAGAGAAGGAGAGGTACACTGAAATTCAGAGGGTGATGATACTGCAGCCATACTGACTTGAGGTACCATTGAAGCTTTCATGTATGTAGTCTGGGAATAGGAAGCATTGGAATAGAATCCCATGGCCTGAAGAAACTCGCTGGCTGGCACGACAGTCACAGGAAGAAGAGACTGAAAGAAAGCTGTCAATGAAAATAAATACCTTTGGAGGAGGAAGAGAGGCCAACATTGGCACCATCTGAATCCTGCATTCCAGATACATATGATCCTGAGAGGGAGTCAGGATGGACTTTTGGAAGTTGATAGTAAACCCCAGACTTTGAAGAAGAGAGATGGTGACCTGCAGATCCTGTAACAATCGATTGGGATAAGGCGCCTGAAGAAACAGACCATCTAGTTAAGGAAAAATCTGAATGCCTTGGAAACTGCAGAAGGCAATCAGAGAAGCTAGAAGTTTTGTGAATACTCTTGGGGCAGTAGATAGTCCAAAGGGCAAAGAAGAGAACTAAAAATAAGAGGAACACACAGAGAAACATAAAAACTTTCTGTCAAGAGAGTGAATAGGGATATGAAGGTAAGCATCTTTCAGATCCAAGGACATCAGAAAAGCCTGGGGTCATAAAACAGGAAACAGAGTTTGAAGAGTAAGTATCTGAAAAGAAGGGATATCAAGAAAGGTGCTGAGCCAGAAGAGTTCCAAAATAGGTCTCCAAGTGCCTTCCTTCAGAGGAACCAGGAACATCCTGGAATAAAAAACCCTTCCAACTTGGAAAGGGGGGGTTGAATGGTTCATTGGTTCAACAGGGACCCTAGAACCTCTGAGAAATGAGGAAGTTACACTAGAGGAGGTTGAGGAATCCCTGAAAAAGGAGGGAGAGATTTCCATTCCATGAAGTAACTCTGACGGTTGATAGAAAGAACCACTCGCACAAACTAGTGAAAAACAAAACAACTAGAACCTGAAAAAAACTGTAAAAGAGAACTCCAAGGAGGAAACAAAGGATAAAAATACAACTTGTTTATTAAGTGCTTTTCATCCTGCTTAATTGCAGGACTTCTTCAGATAAAAACAAGTGAAAAATTAAATGCTATTTGAATACTACAATCACAATCATGTGTTTCAAACTGGCAATCAGCTGAAACATTAGCCTTCCCTCACATTAACCCCTTCATAATTAAATTATATAACAACGTTAAAAATAAAAAGTATGCTCCTATAAAGATACACTATTATATAATGCAATAACAAAAAAGAAGAACTATACCACCAAAATATATGTTTACGCAGATCTTAAAAAGTACATATGCACATTAGTGGGTTTATACCCTATCTTGATAGGCTTTTCAATTTTAAAATAAAAAAATTGAATATATTTCATTCAATCCTGGGTAGTAGCATGCATTAGTACACAACTGTCATAGCAGCTCTAATCTTTCCAGAAGTAGTGAATCAAACTTCCCCTACTATGAGGTGCAATACAATCAATGGCCCTAAATTTAAATGTGTGGTGTATACATTCACTCACATGCCTGGCTAGGGTATTTTCCTTTTTCAACCTATTAATACAATAAACATGTTCATATACCCACTCTCTAACCCTTATTTTAGTTTTTCCGATATAGATGGCTGGGCAGTTTTGATATTGGGCAACATATACCACAAATTTAGATTGACAATCAGACTTAGACTTCAAAGTGTATTTATGCTCCTGGAGGATAAAATTCTGCCCTACATCCATGTATTTACAAAAATTACACATATTACATTTATATATTCCTTTCCTATATGGTATAGGCATCCCATTTCTCTCCAACAGACTTTTTAAGTTTGGTCCACATTTAAAGACCACATAAGGGGTCCCTGGAGGCTTTTTCTAACCACAGTATCATTCTTGATTATTTCCCAATTTTTATTAATAATGGAAGTTATTTCCAGAGCATTGATACTGTAGGTAGCAATCAAGCTTTGTAATTTATAGACTCCCCTATTCAGGTTTGCATGACTAAGGATGTCTTCCATGAGGTCTAAACCAACCCTACATCCCAAAATTGGTTTATATACACCATTCATTCTCTTCTGTTGTACCTCAGTTGTCAAATTACCAACAAGAGCTTCTGGGTATCCCCTCTTCAAAAACATTTCTATCAAGTTGTTACATTCTCTAACAAAGTCTGTATCTTAGGATACCATACGTGCTGCCCTTACTAATTGCCCATTGATCACGGATCTTTTTTGGTACAAGGGGTAGCAGCTGCTGAAATGAAGAAATGCATGACTTAAATGGGTACAGTCCCTTGTAATAAATGTTCAGCCTGTAAACATTTAGATAATTATTTTCCATTTATAAATGGGATAAGATTTACCCCTAGGTGCAAATTTACTTGCTGTACAGAAGGTGTGGTTTATGCCTTAAAATGTACCTGTAATTTATTTTACATTGGGGAAACATACAGAAGTTTTAAGGTTCAATTTTTGGAGCATGTGAGGGACATTAAGAATAAAAAACTAGAGTCCATTGGGTATGCATTTTTTACAGTTTCATAATTCCAATCTTAATAACCTCTCTGGTTGTGTTTTAGAAAAGGTAGAGGTGAGTTTAGGTGAACATATTAATATAAAAGATAAATTATTAAAAAAAGAAACACTTTTTATTTTGAAGTTTGGTACGCTAGAACCTTTTCGCTTGAACAAGGAATGTAATATTGGAAGTATGTAATTTAGCATAATTGAATGATGATTTGATTGTTTGATTGAGGGAGTGACTTTTTAATGTGCAATATATTGTATATATTGGAATGTTTTGTAAGATATATGTAACTCTTTGATGGCTTTTTAGGCCGAGGCACTAAGTTTTTATTAAAATTTTTTTGGAAAGCGGCCTTTGTGGTTTCCTTTGGCCTTTTTCCTTCGTGGTTGTGCATTGATTGTATTACACCTGATGGTAGGGGTGGTCCGAATTCTAGATGATAGAAAGAACCCAAGAGTCTGAAGTGATGAGATGCCAATTTGAAAGACAAAGAGAGAGCCGAAGGGACAAAGAAATCTGGTCTAAAAGAAGGGGGGGTGGGAAAATTGTCAAAGAGAAGCAGACTTATCAGGTAAAGGAGCCTTCTGGGTCACAGAAATCTAAGAAGCCTTAGCAGAGGGTGCCCGCCTCCACCTTTCCTGCCCTTAGAGGCCTAGAGGGGTTGCCTGTGAACAAAAGTAGACCTAGAAGGATAATTACTCTAGAACTTAAGGATAGGAGAGACAAAAATATGTTTAAGGTCTTGCAAGACTTTGCTTTTCTCTTGAAGAGACTTAATCATGTCAGCAACAGCAGTCCCAAAAAGGATGTCTATTCTCCAAAGGGGCATCCAATAACTTGGCCTTAATGTCCTCAGCTGGAGACTAGAGATGAAGTCAAGATAATGCCTCAGGACAGAACCAATAGTCGCATCCCTAGAAGAGGCATCAGCAGCATCATAGCTACACTTAATAGAGTGGTGAGTTACTTGAGAAGCAGAAACTAAAAAGGATAAGGTAGACAATTTACCATCTGAATCAGGGAGGGAAGAGATAACCTAACAAGTCTGAGCAATCACAGTCAGAGCATACCGGGTCATGTGGGTCTGGCAATTAATAGCCCTAAAGGCCAAACTAGAAGCTGTGTAAACTTTCTTGCCAGCCATCTCCATTGCCTTATTATCCTTATAAAAAGACAAAAGTTTGGAAGAGGGTAAATGGTTTGAAGGATGGTCTGAAGAGACTGACACCACAGCAGGATCATCAGAAGGACATTTGAATAAAAATAGACAATCCTCAGAAACGTTATAGAACCTATCAAGTTTTCTAGGATTAGGAGGCTGAGAATCAGGAGACTTGGAAGCAGTAATGAAAGTATCTAACAAGGCAGCCAATACAGAAGGAACTGCTGATGGTTTAGGAATAGCCACCTGAAGCAACTTATAATATCTTCACTGAATATCAGACATTTGAGGAGAATTCCACTTAAAGAATTCCATCATCCTAGCAATTGTGTCCCCAAAGGACAATTCCTCGAAAGGAGAATCAGGGCTAACAGACTCCTCTTCATTAGAACCATAAAGTAATGGTGAAGGCACCTGTGAAGAATAGGACAAAGACCCCCTCACCAGACACTGAATCCTCATCCAAGGAATCTGGTTCCCTAAGCCATTTAGAAGGGGTAGACATCCAAGGAAGAGCAGGTACTGAAAACCCTTGAGGAGGCTTTAGGGCCATTAAGGCAGAAAACAAGCTCTGAGTAAACTCTTGCCATTTCCTTTGAGGATCCAAAGGATGGACTGAGCATACTTCAGTTTTTGTCTTTTCTTAGCAGGAACATCAGTCCTAACAAATACCGGAGATTCTGACCCTTGATGAGATTCGAGAAGAGTACCCTGCAAAATCCCTCTAGGACCCTCTAAGATAATCAATTGCAGTTCCACCTCATCACCTGGTACAGGCGCTTGCAAAGCCTCAGAGGACATGTGAAAAGATGGATCCATGCCAGCCTCCAGTGGAGTTGAAGCAGACAAATCCAATGTAGATGCTGAATGACCTAAAGAGCTATTATCTGCTTCTAGAGGGATGTCTGGTGGAGGCTGGAAAGCTAAAGAATCAGGCAAGACTTCTTGGCCTTTTTTTTACTTAGAGAGAGTATTGCAGGGTTAAAGGATTCGGCTATGGTACCCTGGACTAACTGTTTAAGCCACTGGTTTTCAAGATAAATGGCTAGGGAAGAGAAACAGCTTCTGAATGTCTTAGGCTCGAATGCCTTACAGATACTACAAGAGGTATGGTCATTCATAGGTAGGTACTAGGCTATCAGCCCAAGTGCCTAAGTTAGCCTAGCCAACACGGTTCCCTGGCTTACGCCATCCAAGAAAGTTAATTTCCTGTGCCCCTGTTGAGCAGAGCCACAGAAGTGATCCCTGGGGTGTATTTCCTATTTCCCATCCACCCATCAAGATTTTTCTTGAAGAGTGCTAATGAGGAACTTTGCTTGACATAGATGGGTAGCTTGTTACAGAGTATAAGAAGTCTCTGGGACAGGAATCTATCCCTGCAGCATGTCTTGTTTATGTGGTGACAAGGTTTAGGTCCCTAGAGAGTGTAGCTCAGAGGGATTGGGATTTCTTAAGGTGTAGCATGTCCAACAGCTTTGGGTTTGACATAGCTTTATATGTTAGGCAGAGATCTCCTCAGAGTAGGCGATATGCTAGAGAGTAAAGCTGGAGTTTTTTAAGACGGTCAGTGTAGGGCATCTGTTTGAGCTCAGTAATCCTCTTTGTGAGTTACTTATGTGGCCTTTCCAGCTACTGCAGATGTCTTGTGAGGTACATTCCAAAAGGAGCGTTGTACTCTATAATGGGTCTAATGAGTGCCGAGTAGAGGGGAACAATGACCTCTTTCTTCCAGGATGAGAACCCTTTTATGATGAGGTCAGCCACATAGAAGGATTTCCTGACTATTGTGGCGATGTGATTATCAAAGGAGTGACTACTGTCCACCTGGGTCCCAAGGTTTCTTATCACACATTTGATGTTAAGTAGACTGCTGTTTATGTGGTAGTTCATGGGTACAGAGTTTTTACCAAAGGGTATGACAATGCACTTTTTGGCATTGAAAACGAACAAAAACTAAGCAGCCGAACACTCCCAAGATGAATTTATTCACTATAATTGATGTGAGCAAAGTACACAACCAAGCTTTCGGTGAGCTCAATGTCCCACCTTCTTCAGACAACATTACAAGCTAAATATCACAGTTTAAGTACTATTCCATTAATTAATTAATTAAAATCAATCATATCAACACATTATCAAGTTAAAGAAAATTACATTTATATAATGTTATAAATGCAAACTAGGAACTTCCTATAGACGCTAGATAGAAACACTTCATTAACTAAAAACTAGTTTAAAACACATGTTAAGATTGTGTTTAAAAATATGTTTAAAAGTGTTCTACTGTATTATATACAAGTTCTTGTAGAACACAACATTACCACGTATATTTAATATAAGTGCACATAACCTATAATATATTGTTTGTAATACGTACAATATATTATGTTATAAAATCAAGCAAAATAAATTCTCTCACTAAATCAAATTTGAACAACATACCAATGCCAAAATTCTTTTATATGTTGCCAAAATGAGCTCACCGAAAGCTTGGTTGTGTACTTTGCTCACATCAATTATAGTGAATAAATTCATCTTGGGAGTGTTCGGCTGCTTAGTTTTTGTTTGTTTTCATAGTTTGTGACTTTTGGCACCTTTGGAACTTTTTGGCATTGAGCTTGAGGCCATGCCTCTGACTCCAGGCATTTGTCTCAGTGAGGCCCTTCTGTAGGATGTCCACATTATTTGGGGACTCGACTATGGCTCCTTGTTTGCAGTCATCTGTGAACTTCATTAGCCAGAGGTCTTCTGTGTTAGCCTGTACTTCAGAGAAGTAGATACCAACAGGAGAGGTCCCAGGACTGAACCCTGTGGTACTCCACTTGTCACTCATTTGAAATCAGATTTGGAGTCTGCAACTTTTACAGTGTGGGTTCTGTCAGTGAGCCAGTTGGCAGCCCATCTTGTGACGTGGGGATTTATACCTAGTTTAGTGAGTTTAGCTATAATTCCAGAATGGGGGATGGTGTCGAAAGCCTTGGCGAGGTCAAGATAGGCTGTGTGAACCACCTTAACCTCATCTATGGCTTTGGTGACTGCCTCAAAGAAGTCGATGAGGTTCAGAAGGCATGATCTGCCTTTCACAAACCCAAACTGGGTAGGTTCCAGAGTTTGGAGGTTACCAATGTCTTTGTTTAAGAGTTCCATGATGATACGTTCCATGGCCTTGCAGACCAGGTTTGTCAGGCTAATAGGGTGATAGTTCCCAGGATCAGTGGTGGCTCCCCCCTTGAGCCTATGATTGAACAGGGTGCTTAGGTGGGGAGCCAGTTCGTTCAGAAGTTCATGTAAAATGCAATCTGGGATGTTGTCCGGTCCCATGGATGCTGTGTTTTTGGTTTTAGAGAGTGCAGCTTTTAGCTGCATAGATGTGATTACAGGGACTCTGCATTTTTCCTTTATAGATATGGGCCCTTTTGGGAGTGAGAAGGGGGTAAAGTTAGCACTGAACCTATCTGCCAGGATGTTGGCAATATCAGTTGACTCTGTAATTTCCATGCCGTTGTGCTGTAACTCAGAGCAGATCTGGGTGTTGCCATTGAGATTCTTGACATAGCTATAGAATGCTTTGTGGTTGCCCTTAGAATCAGTGTTGATTTTGTTTTCATACCTAGCTTTGGAGGATCTTATAAGGGGATCTCAGCTTCTTACTGAGGCTGACCAGGCAGCTCATCCACTCACTTTTGCAACAGTTTCTTCCTTCTGTTGTAGAGTTTGTTTATGGCAGGGGACCACCAGATTGGCTTCATTTTTTGGAGGATAGCGTCTTGGTTCTGTTTGAGATAACACTGTCCATGCACTCATGTAAGTGCTTATAGAGTGCATTTGTGTAGGATTCAGCAGTTGTAACTGTATTGTCCATCTGCATGGGTGTCATGAAGTTCGCCACTTCTGTCTTAAGAAGCATGAAGTTGACTTTGGAGAAATATTTTACCATGGTTTTCTTAATGGTGGGTGGGGGCGGGATGCAGATATTTAGGGTGAATAGCTTATGGTCGGATCTGACCAACAAGGAGTTGATTTCAGGTGTGGAACACTGGTCACTCATGTTGGTGATGACTAGGTCTAGGATATTGTTGCCCCTGGTGGGGGTGTGGATAAGTTGATCGAGGGCATTGGAATTTATGAATTCCAGAAAGCGTTGAGTGAAGGAGTTGGTACATGAGTAGTTTTCCCAGTTAATGGAGGGGTAGTTGAAATCACCCATTGTTAGGGTGTTTGGTTGAACCCTAATATTTTCCAGAATATCAAGAAAAGAGGAGTGGGAATCCTGGGGCATGATGGGGGATCTGTAGCAACCTAAAGTTTGGATAGCAGTTTTTCCCAGAGTTAGTTGCACTTGGATAACCTCAGATGCATTATGCTGCGCAACTAGCCTGGAGTTGTGGAAATTGAACAGACAAAAAAGACACTGTTCATGAAGATCCTTATGGGGACTCTGCCTCCCACACTGACATTTTCCCTTCTTGGATGACATGAATTTTATGTAGTAAAATAAATAAAAGCCCAAAGAAAGTAAAAAAACAACCCCAATGGGCACTAATCTGGTGTTGCTAAATATTCAGTACATCAATTAAATTTCAAACCAAAACATCCAATCATTTAAAATTTAATTAAGGATGGTATAAATGTTTTCAGTTGTTGGGCATGCTCTGTTCTTGAAAAGGTCTCCTACACAGGAGAAGAAAGCGCTTGGATTTGGTCTATTTGGAATCGTATTATTTATTCATTCATTTTTTTTTTCTCTGTGTGTGTTGTTAATAAAGTGTATTGTATTATTTATACGCCTAGTGGATCGTTTTTTCACCACTGAAGCCATTCTGCTTTATTTGTTTTTTTGGCTTTTTTAGTTTGTACAGTTTGTTGGTTTATGGCTTCAGAGGTGCAAGGGATGGAATCCTCCCAGCCACTATATTCTCCACCGTTAAATGAATCTATTGATTCTATACTTCAACAACTTGAATGGATCACACAGAGGCTTGATGCAATTGAGCATGCTCGTATGACGTCAGCTCTGAATGGAGGACACAACCAGGAAGTCACTACTGCTGCAAATGGCCGTGGTGTTGAAGAAACTTCATTTTCTTCCTTTTTGGATGCCAGTAATACTGGAATAGCACCAGGAGGTGATAGAATTGCTAATTCTAGTGTGCATGGCACTGAAGTTCGTGTAAATGAGGCTGGAGGGTCTAATGTATTGCAGGCAATGAATGTTGATCAGCATTTACAGAACAACAGCTGTTTCACTAGACGAAATGCTCGTGGTGGTAATGAAACTAATTTCAACTTCCCTACTAACATGAATGACTGGTTGGGAGAAGAAACGACTTTGTCATACAATGAACCTTAAGTACTGTTATTTATGAATGTAACCTACAGAGATTAGATCATATTTTATTAAAAATAAAAAAAAAACAACTTGATAATGCTTATTTTAGCAAGTGTTTGAAACACAAATTAGTACCAAAGGGTTTGCGCATGTGGCACTTTCCCACAGGTTTAATGGCTGGTTCTGATTTTCACAAAGAATTACTTTGCTTGTTTGACAATCACGGCTATGAATATATGGAGCTTGTAATTAGGCATAATGAACTCCTTTTAACTTGACCTGATAAAAGAATCTACAGAACTGGATTGAAGGATTGCACAGGATGTGGGTCACTATAATAATATTTTTGATTACAACAGAATGTTTAGAACCATTGAACAAGAAATTATTTCTATTAAAAATAGAAAATTAAAGAAGATTGAAAGAGATAGAGCACAATATGGTAACAACACTGCCTACCCCCATCCACCCCGGTCACAGGTCTGGAGGACTGATACACAGACCAACATGGGTGATGAAAATAACTAAGAGTCTTTTTTGGACGAAGAGAACTTTCCCCCATTGAGGAGGTCAGAGAGACTGAGGGACAGGTGCAATCAGAACCGGCAAGGGCTGGCTTTGTTTACAGTGAACAGAGGTCGGGGGGATCAAACATCATTTTTTCATGGGGGGAGGGGGGACGTTGAGGATGGAATCGAATGCACAGGTCAGTAATGTATTAAATTGTTCAATTTTAAAAAATATGAAAGGTGATTTTAATGTATATAATTTCTCTTCATTAGAGGTAAATATGAATGATTGTGACTTATTGTCCAAAGGTTTAACTTTTGTGCCTATGAAGAATTTTGATACTGCACGTACATTAGTGGATCATCACCACTTTGTAAGAAAATTGAATCTAAATGTGCAGTAACCCATTGCATATTTCGAGTACATATAATCCACTGTTACATCCTTCTATAGCAATGTTTGATAAGATATGTGAAGTTGAAGTCAGGAATCTGGATAAAAATGTTCATTTTTCTAATGTGAATAAGGCTGAATCTGACAATTTGAACAAATGAGTATACAATAAGGACATAAGAATTATAAAACCAGATAAGGGTGGTGGTATTGTAATTATGGACACAGGTGATTATAATGAGAGGATGATAAAAATTTTAATGAGTGATGCTTATAGAAAAAATTCTTTAAATGAATTGAATCGAACATATAATAAGATTAGGAATGAATTAAATTATTTATTTATTGAAGATTCTTTGTCAATTGATGAGTTTATTTTTTTATCTGTTCACCACCCTGTTACCCCATGCATTTTTGGGTTGCCTAAAATGCACAAAAATATGTCTGACCCACCAATGCGTCCTATTGTTAATGGAAGAGGTTCTATTACTTATCCTATAGCTAAATATCTAGACATTAACTTAAACATTTATGTGGTTGAAGAGACTAACATATGTAAGGATTCATGGGATTTTTTGAAGAGAATCAATAACTTAGAATTCAACGAGAGTGGCTTCTTTGTAACCATTGATGTAAAGGATCTCTATACTTCAAAACCTCATGATCATACCTCTCAACCTCTTAGCACAAGAAATATGGACAAAGCTTGACATTATGGGGGTACAAAGGCCCAAAAATAGGGACACATTTTGAATATTGCTCTTATAAACTTAAAATGTTGCTAGAAAGGCAGGATTTGCATTAGTATGCATTTTTCTGAAGGATATGAAGTCTGAAACTCAAATGCATGTCATTATTTAGTGACTTTAGTCCTTAGATCATCCCAGTGATTTGCAAAAAACACAATTTTTGTGAGAAACAGACCAAAAATATGAGGCAAAAATATGGGCATTCTGCGAAAATCTGTACAGTTGAGAGGTATGCTCATGATACAGGGGGTTGAATGGGTATGTGACTTTTTACTTGAAAAAGGGATACCCCCAACCCAGAATCAATGTGTTCGAACAACTGTTTGATCTTGTTTTAAAAAATAATTGTATATTTTTTAACAAAGAATTTTTTATTCAAATGGTGGGTGTTGCTATGGGTTCCCCTTGCAGTGGCCTTTATGCTAATATGGTGATGCTACAATGGGAGAAGAGAGTTAAGTTGTTTTTAAATCACATTTCTTTAACTATTGTAGAATGTATGTCAGATCTTTTGGGTTGGCCCAAGGGACCTTAATGATGATTTTTTAATTTATATTAATAATTCAACACCCTTTCTTAAATTCACCCACAACATTGGTGAAGATGAAATTTCATACTTGGATATTAGACTATTAAAGGATAGACAGTTGGGAAAATCTGTATCAGAAATATATCAAAAGGAATCTTATTCTAATAGTTTTTTACATTTTGACAGTACACACCCTTATAAACAGAAAAGAGCGGTAGTGAAGGGTCAATTTGTGAGAGCGGCCCATATGGTATCTTGTTTTGACACTTTTCTGAATGAGTGTGATTTACTAAAAGAAATGTTTATGAAAAGAGAGTATCCAAGTGACTTGGTAAACAATGTAAAGTCAGAGGTTGTTAACAAAAGAGAAAGCTATTTTAATGGTTGATGGTATACAATACAACAAAACATTAAGTGAAGTAGATGGACAAATGGTCTTTAATAATAATATACGGAACAATGGTTATAATATGAGTCTAGAAAATCCAATATTATTAGAAACCAGCTACCGTTGTGCTTTTATTACCACATATAACCTTGAAAGTCATGACATATTAAGAATCTTAGAGAGGAACTGGATCATTTTAACCTCATGTAATGAAATCAGACAATGTATAGGAGAAAGACCTATTGCAGTCTACCGAAAAGGTCAGTCCCTCAAAAACATACTTGAAAACAACACCCAAGTTTATAGTATTGGGGGTATGAGAAAATGCGGATCTTGCAAGTATTGTCAATATATAATGGAAGGCATGAAATTTAATATTAATGGCATTAGAGTTTCCTTGAAGAAAAAATGCTGTTCTAACACTGAAAGAGTTGTTTATTGTGCTTTTTGTTGCAAATGCACCTGTTTTTATATTGAAAAAATGGAAAGAAAATTAAAGACCCGTATTTATGAGCATTTGAGGGACATTAAACTAAAAAAAGGATATAAATGCTTTGGCAAGGTATTGTAATAAATGGCCGGATCATGGTTTTAAATGTACTGTTATAGAACCTATGGATGTGAATTCAAGGGGTGGACCATGGCCTTTATATTTGGAAATGAATGAAGCTGTATGGCAATTAAGAATGAATGCTACTCAATGGCCAGGCCTGAATGATTCCATTTCAATCACTTGTTTTTTGAAAGTAAAGGCCTCAGATAGGTGAATTTGTTATACATTTTATTTTAACATAGGTGGTTATTCAACAAATTTTTAAGTGTTTAATATAATATGTTCATGTATTTATTTATTAACTTATTATAAATACATTTGTACTCATTTCTTTATTATGTTTTTAAAAATAATTTTTTATTATTCCAACATATATATATATATATATATATATATATATATATATATATATATATATATATATATGGGTAATGAATATATATATTGATTATGTGCATTCTGGTCTCCTATAATGAATTTTATGGGGGTATATAAGTTATATATATTCACATTTTTATACTTTTACTTACACAGATATTTATTCATATAGTCATGAATTTTTGTGAATAGGTTACATAAGCATGCGCACATGTGTATGCACTTGTAAAATCTAATATGAGTATATTAGTTATATATTTTTTAATTTATTTTATGATAACTGACTGTATTGCATAAATAGTATACACACATGCATGTTTTAATATTTGTATTGTTTGGTCATGGTAGAACTGCATATTTTATTGCATTTTTATTGTGTTACTCCTTTAATAATTACACCTTACACAAATGGATTAATTAGTAGAGACAGAAAATGATTGGATGTTTTGGTTTGAAATTGAATTAAGGATGGTATAAATGTTTTCAGTTGTTGGGCATGCTCTGTTCTTG
>NC_056726.1:507853150-507908150 GCF_019279795.1 Protopterus annectens | reverse complement strand
GTGATGGGAAAGACAGGTGCAATTGGGAACATATTTTTTGAGAGGGAAGTGAGTTGGCAGACTTTACAAATTCCCTGCAGACTACTCAAGCAGAAATATTGGGTGAACAAATTGTTGTAACTAAGGAGTTTTTTTTAAACACTGATACAGAATTGCAATTGCCTAGAACATAGTAAGACCTTGCTAAGTTTAATTCTGGTGGCTGCCAAAAAAGCAATTGCTAGAAAATGGAACTCCTAGTCTAAACCAACTGTACTAGAAGTACTGAACATAGTAATAGAGATAAAACAACTGGAAGTGGGATCCTTAGAAAAGAGTAACAGAAGATTACATAGAAAAAATGGGAATTCTGGGAACAATACACGAGGAATAATGTTTTGGAGGAGGAATGAGGTTTAAGGGAAGGCAGGAATTGAGTGAGCTTTGTAATCTTTGACTGACAATGACTGTATAGATTATTAGTGCTGTAAAACATAGTTTGTTTTCATTTATATAAATATACGATTGCCTTTGACATAAGTGATAATTTAAGAAAGATGTTTCTTGTTTTAAAAAGAGACAGGATTGTTTAGATAAAGTCTATATTGTCCACTCTGCAGTCTGTGTGAATTTATAGCTGGCTAGACCCATTGGGATGGCTAGAATTCACCTGTCTAAAACCTATCCTTTTTTTATATATTTTTATTAGTTTTAAAACTTTTACAAAAAATGAAAATAAATACAAATAAAGGAACTTGTAAGGTACATCAATCCAAGAAAAAGAAAGTAATGTACATTCTAAATTAATACAAACAGTTAACAACAAGTTTTGATTTATAGACAAGCAGTTATTGTAACAAGTACCTTACTCCTGATTGGGTAAAATATTCACTAGGGTGCCCCAGAAAAACATAATACAAATATGAATCAGGCCTCCCAAGAGGAGGATAACTTTAATCAGGTAATATACTATTATGTAAAGTATAAACTGTTAACTATTTTGGGGGTACACCACCTAAACTAAACTATACATGTCCTAAAAACCTATTTACACCATATTTGCAATATATTTATAACATGGATGTCAGAGGACCTTTCCAAATAAAATGTCTTATGACAATTAATAAAGCGTAATGTTTACATTATCAAATAATTTTGGACCATACCTAGTACAAAAAGGATCCAGCTTGGAATGCAAATGTACAAGGAAAAAAATTGCTGGATTTTACTTATTCCGGATTAGATCAAAGAGATTTTCCCAATATTTTTTAAAATAATTCTTTTTCTTTTTGCTGTTCTGCACATTTTGTGCGCTGATATATATTTTATTGCCATATCCTTAAAGTTTTCCCATGAAATTGCTGAGGGGTTGATCCAATTTTTAGTAATGAAATATTTAAGGAGAGCACAAAGTGAGACAAGAACATGACGGCGAATACCATTGATTTGAATAGGAATAATATTAAGGATCATATTTTGCCAAGAAAATGTAGTTTTCTCATACTCCGTTTTTCTAATTGAATTCTGAGGGAGCACCAGAGTTTATAGTGGGTCTTACAACTCCAGAACATGTGTATTATGTCAACATGAGGGAGAGTACAGAAAGGACATGCTAAGTTTTTATTTCATCCAAATTTTTGTAAAACAGCTGGGGTGTAGTAAGAGTTATTATTTATCATTAGCTGTGTGTAAATTAGATTTTTGAAGGGGGTCAAGTTTAGTGTATTTCTGATTGCTTCATACTTAGCTTAGCTAGAGATTTCATCCTGTATTGAATCCCAGTATTTGGAAAATAAAAGTGAATGACTATGTATCATGGGTGACACAAGTTTATAAGTATGTGAGATCATTTTGTTTTTTAGGGAGAGCGAATTAATGATTGATTGTGTTAACTGAATATCTTGTTCCATAACTCTGTATTTAGAGAATTTTTGTTTTATAAGTGAGCTGTCTTAAAATAGGGTCATATTTATTAGGAGCCCCAAATAAAGTTTTAATCTCTGCTGCATTTTTTGTACTATTAAAATGACAGACTGTAGCCTTCTTGATAATAGGAAAGTTAGATAGGTCAGTCATTTTATTATTGATTTTTAAATTTGGATTCAGATGTATGGGTTGAAGAATAGGGATTGTATTTTGCAAATTAAGGGATTTCATCAGATCATGAAAAATAAGAATTTTGTTTTTTAGAAGAGGCAAAAACTTAATGTTAAATTTACCAACAGGTGTGAGAAAGGGGATAGATTGAGGATTAATTTTGAATGAACGTATATAGTTATACCAGATCTTGACCCATATTGGTGACCAAGTTTCATCATATGGATCATAACTGGCTATTTTTATTAAATTACTTGCTGTAATTATTTGATAATGCAGACTGAAATCTGGAAGACTTAATCCACCCTTAGCTTTTGGGATAGTTAATTTCCTATATGATATTCTGGTTGATTTAGGGAACCATAAGAATTTAGAAATTGTGGTCTCCATTTTATGAAATAAGTTTTTTGGAATATTAAGAAAAACTGAGTTTAGATGGAAAAGAATTCTAGGTAAAATATTTATCTTTATAATAGCATATTTTGATAACAGTTAAAGGTTAATATTTTCCATCTGGTTAGATGATTGTTTATTTGATCCCAAACTTCATAAAGATTAGTTTTCATAAGTTCTTGATGACAGTGCATGAAGTTTATACCCAGATACTTTATTGAATATTTAAGAGGTATGTCAGAAAGGGGGAAGTAGTATTCTAAATGCTTCTTAGGATTCAAAGGAAGAAAAGGCTGATTGGGTGGGGTTAAGTTTATAGTTAGCAACTTTAGAAAAGAGATCAGTCGAGTTTTGAATTTTCTGGAGGTCTGTGTTCAGAAGCTGAAAGTAAATGATAAGGTCATCCGCAAACGGTGAGTACTTTATTTCGATGCTATATATTTTTGGGATATGATGATAGGTCATCTGTTTGATCCAGATAAGAAAAGGTTCAAGATACAAGTTAAAAAGATAGGGTGATATAGTGGACATCCCTGCCTGGTGCCATTTGTAATTTTAATAGGATTTGATAATGTTTTATTTATATAAAGGGAAGTAGAGGCATTTTTATACATCATCCTAATAGTATTAATGTCCATATCTGGGAAATTAAAGTATTCCATTATTGCATATAAGAAGTTGAGATCCACATTATCAAAGGCCTTATTTGCATCTAACATTAAAGCATATCTTGGATGATTATTCTTTTCAAGGAACATTAATAATGTATGCAAAGTGAGAGTATTATCACAACGTTTTCTTTGCTTTATAAAACCCAATTGCTCTGGAGAAATAATTGACGCCATCACTTTTTGAATTCTATTTGCAAAAATGGTAGCTAAAATTTTCATGTCTACATTTATATGGGCAATAGGCCTATAGTTAATAGGGTTTGATTTGTCAGAGTTTGGTTTCGGGATGAAAATAGTTTTGGAATTATTCATATACTTGTCCATAATCCCTTCTGATATGATATGATTATACATGTTAAGTAGGATTTTTGTAAGATTACTGCAGAAAGTTTTGTAAAATTCACCTGTTAATCCAACAGGGCCTGGCGCCTTATTAGGTTTCAGTTTTTTAATAGCTGCAGTTATTTCATTTAGGGTTATAGGGGTGTTTAATTGGGTAATTTGTGTGGAAGATAATTTTGGGACCTTAAGCTTATTGAGAAAGTCTATGTACTGTTCTTTTTGGAATTGAGTTTTAGGATTGTAGATTTCCATGTAAATATCTACAAATGAATTTACAATGTCACTATTTCTATACAGGATTTTCCCTTTATACTTTATGTCCTTTATATACTTTGGTCCTTTTTTAATATTTATTAGTCTTGCTAGAGTTTTGGATAGAGTTTGAGCCCATTCCGAGTATCTATGTAGAAGCTTTAATTCAGTCAAAGAGTAGTTTTGTTGGTGGAAGGAATATATTTCCTTCTGAATTCCATGTAGTTTAATTTCCAAATCAGGGGAAAATATTTTTGCAGTTCTGCGTCAATTTTTTTAAACTCTTTTGTGAGGTTATTAATGTACAGACTCTCTTTCTTTTTATAATAAGATGCTTTTTGAATAAGTATTCCTCTAATGACAGCTTTAGCTGCTGCCCATTGTATATCTAAAGGGATATTGGAAAGCAATGATTCAGCTTCTAAGTGTTTTATATATTCATGGACCTCCTGCAAAACACCATTTTTTGAAAATGTTACTATTTAGTGACCAAGTGAAAATCTTGCTGTAATAATTCCATTTTTGGTTAGGGTTAATGCCAAGTGATATATTCGAATGATCAGATATAGATCTGGCCTCATGCGCAAAATTAGCAATTTTAGTCGTGAAAGCATCTGAGATCAGGTAGTAATCAATCCTAGACCAAACCTTATGTGAGGCTGAATAGAAAGTGAATTTATTAGACTTCCTGTCAATCTCAGATAGTAAAAAAGGGTCAACTAAATTAAAACTATTCATCAAATCTTGAATAGAAGCAGTTATTTGGGTGGGCTGTTTTCTGTTCTTATTCGAGCTATCATTTGATGGATCAATAAGAGCGTTCCAGTCGCCACCAATAATGAAGAAATGATCATGGTATGGAAGTAGCAGATTATGTATTTCCTGGATGAACAAATGTTGGTTTGAACATGGACTATACACATTCAATAACAAAATTGGGGACTTAAATTATGGGTATGAGCAAGTGAATAAACACCATCTTCCATTCAAATCAAATTTAGTATCAAGCACTTTTCCAGGGAAGGACTTTTTAATTAAAATAGCTGTACCTTTTGATGCAAGGCTGCTCCCTGCTGATATAATCTGTCTAATCCAATTTATTTGTTTAATATTGTCCCATTGGTCATTTGTCATATGAGTCTCTTGTAAAAAAATAATGTTTGATTTGTCTTGATAAATCAGGTGCATAACCAGCTTCTTTTTTAATGTCCTGAAGACCATTTACATTCCAAGAATTCACTCTAATCATCTAACTATAATTTCAAAAAATAACAATAAAAACAAAATAAGGTCAACAGAGATACTAGTTTCACTAGGAATGGTCCATATAATGATAGGTCCTTTTCTAAGACATAAAAAATAAACTGTACTCCAAACTGCTGTTCTGACATCCATGCTCCTGTCCTTACAACCCGTGCCTAACCACCCATTTCCCTGATATGATTTTATTTGCAAATGCAAAAGTTACAAATATACTGTTGTTAAACATTTTTGTATAAAATAACTGCTACAGGTATGCAACAGGGAGACATAAATACTAACCGCAATAGTCCAAGTGTCACCCAGCATTCACAACTATACCCTCATGTCACTCCAAAAACTATTTAGTACTAAAGTATAAATCTAAAATGTACATTTAAAGGCAAAAAGATGCTTAGAATACTTAATAAAAGAGTATAAGAATCATAATTTCTAAAAGACTTAATATATATATATCATTTTAGCAGATCATAACATGGAATTAGTTATGCTTACAGGTGCATAAGGCTGGATTGTTATATAATATTATGATTGTACATATTAGTTTAGATCTAACTCCCTATAAATAAATAATATTATATCTTATCGCAGACAGTAAGCAGGCAAGTGTAACTATAGCTGGCATTCCGAGGGTAATGGCATATCTATAAATATTATTTTAAAATCTATTATTGAAAATCCAAATCACGTACCTAAAATAAACACACATCTACAATAAACAGAAAAGACCATTTATAGACCCAAACAAAGTAATCAGCTGAGCTTTGGATATCATTTGCAGATACCTGAGACTTATAAAGCTTATAGAACGCATACTAAACACTTCACCCCTATAAAATACAGATCACTTATTTAGCTGCAGCATTAGATTTTAGACACAATTAAATTAATACTTAGTTACCATATTAGCAATTTCACTAATACTACAATATTAAACTAAATACTAATCAATTAATATTTGGCAGGCATTAGAATAAACTAGAGACAGATATATAACATTCCTTAACTAAATATAGCACGCACTGACATAATGCTTTTTAAATTAAATAATAATGTTACTAACATTACCCTGAACTAAATCCTTCAATGTTCTTACATTTTCAGCATCACACAGAACCCAAACTGTAAAAATACAGTCCATTTCTTCATAAATACAATGTATTTTGCGATTTTAGCGTTCCCAGTAATGCTTTGCTTCTTTTCTTCTTTTCCCACGCTCTTTGACCTCATGACATCATCGGCTGACATTTTCATTGAATTCTGGGTTATGGAGTGTAAAAATGGCCCATCAGACTAAAGACACCCTCATAGAGCTGTTATGTAGGCTTCCTCAGGCTTCAGGAAGCAACGCAAGTCCCAGAAAATGGAGTTATCTAAAGCAGAAGAAAATAAATTAGAAGAAAAAAAAAAAACCCATAAAACCATAAAAAAATGACAGGAATATTTCCAGAATGTCTAGAGAGTGACAGAAAAACCGACAGGACATTAAATCAGGTACATTTAGCTCAGTAAGCTTCCTTTCTTTGTTTACAGATCTGAGAAAGTAAAAAGTACCATTTCTGCAGGAAGTAATTTCTTTTGATAGTGTTTCTAGCTTCTGTTAGTGTTTCCAGATGTATCTTCAGAGAGAAGCTGCATTTTTTTAAAACAGTACATTTTTCTTTATTTTATTTTAAAAAGCTGTGCCATAACTTTTAAATAACTGGCACTTCCTTGACAACTTGCATGAATGTTTTCTTTGCCTCCTCCACAGACTGTATAGAGTGCTTTTGGTCTTTATAGTTAAAGGAAAGAGTGGCTGGGTATTTCATTTGGAAACAAATATTTTTTTTTATTAGCAAAGCACAGAAAGGGGCTAGAGCTTGTCTCTGTACTTTAATCGGCTGAGGTAAATCTTGTGATAATGAGATCCTGTAACCTATCCATGAGATGTTTTTTTTCTTCTTCTTTGCAGCCATAAGCAGTAAATTAACATGTGCAGCATTAAGTAGTTTTGCATAGATCTGTCTGGGGTTAGCTTCATTTTGAGTTTTCCGTAGCGCTCTATGAACTCTTTCCACGGTAATTTCTTTTGCAAGAGATTTATCTTCAGTTACTAGTTCAAAGATCTCTGTTAATATTACAAGTAGTTGGGGTTGATCAAACTTTTCTGGAATGCCACGTATTAAGATATTATTTCTCCTACTTCGAGCTTCTAAGTGAGTTACTTTTTGTTGTAAGTCATTGATTATTTTTTTTCATTTGCATTTACCTTAGCTTGTAAATCCTGTATCTGCTTCGAGTTCTCCTCAGTTTTATTTTCTGTTGTGTTTATTCTTGTTATAATTTGATCCAGGATTGAACCGAAGGAATTTAGCTCATCTGAAAATAACTTGAACTCATCTTGCAATGGTTGTAATGCTGACTTAATATCTTCAAGTTTTAGTGCAGATTCAGCTTTGGTTTTAGTAGGCCCTTTGTTCAGCTCTTGCGTTGATTTATTTATTTTTTGTCTCTTGGATATTACGTCCTTCTCAGGGGTAGTTATAGAGGAAAGTTTAGTTTTTGTAGTTGTAGAATCCATGGTTTCTTGCTTAGTAGCCATCTCGTATTTGAAATACTGTTATATGCAGAGAAGGATATTCCCATGCAGCCTCGGCCTTCCCCAGATTGAGTTCAGGTAAATACTTAGAAGAAAGTAAGGTTTAAAATTAGCTTTTTTATCCAAAATGTCACTATAGATCCAATCCTTTCAATGTATTTTAACAGAAATGCTCCTTTCTTTTGACTTTTAAAGCCATATGCAGGTTATTTTGAGCGGATAAACTTAGCTGGAACAGGAGCAGCACAAAGTATGTGTTTAATGCTCAGCAGCCATCTTGAAATCTCAACCTATCCTTTTCTAACAACGGACAATGAAAATTAAAGGTAAAACAATAAAATATAAAGCAAAGTAAATCTTGTCTACAAGCTATCCCTTTATTCCTACAAACAGTGAAAAACAGTGGTAAATATAAAATACAAATTCAAATAAAGCTTCTCTTACCAGGCAACTGCACAGTCAATCACAAACCATGATAGGATTGTTTAAATAAGCTCTGTTTTGTGCTTGTACATGCATGCAGGTGATGATATTCCTTAACAAGAAGTAAGTGAAAACATTTCTAAGTACTTTCAGAATTAAAAATATCTGCATTTAAGGTTTGATCAAATGGTGCAGGCTCTGCAGGTGTTTACTTTGTCCCATGTTCTTTACATAGGACATGCCTATGTAAGCCCCCATCAACCAAGTACTTTTATGAAGTTAAATATAAGAGCTGCCAAATATGTTAGAGCAGGAGAACACTCAGTTTATTTGGCATACTGAGAAAGTTTTACTATACCTATCTTCCTTTAACTTTGTTCTGAGAATTCCAGCCTGCATAAAACTACTCTGTGGAGCACTCAGAACATTGGCAAACACATATTTTAGTATGCGAGGTAAGAGGATATATATATATATATATATATATATATATATATATATATATATATATATATATATATATATAGTAAAACATATCTAACATGCTTTTTGTAACCTGCACCCTCCATTGTGGGGGTCTGCCCCACATCTCCAGACTGCCACAGAGATTGCATAATTTCAGGAAAAGTATAGGAGATCTTTCCAGAAATTCCATAAGTTATGCCATGGCAGGTGAATGGGTAGATAAAATAAAATGGCTCTAACAAACAATGACATTGCCTAAGCATATGGATGGTCTTGAAGTACAGGATTATGAATATTGCCGTCAAGTGGAGGAGTTTCAATCTATATTAAAAGCAATCTCACATCCAGACTAGTTAAAGTGTATGGCCTACTGGAACTAATACATGTGCATCTCATTATAAACTAGGTGTTGTACCATATCCTTACAACCTATAAGTCCCCCTCCATGTCTCAGAGAACCCATACTACCTATCTCAGTGTACTAAAATCCCTCACCATTCAAGCCAATATGATATTTGTGGAGGATCTCAACTATCCCTCTATAAATCGGGAATCCTACACCACTTCTAATGCACATGCCCAGCAATTCCTAAACTTTGTTAATAACAGCTGGTCCATTCTCCTACCATGGGTACAAACATCTTGACCTTTTACAAACGTGGAGGGGTGATGTTCCTCACCCACTGTAATATCTTCTCTTGTCAGATCTGACCATAAGATGGTATTACTTGAAATAAAAATTAAATCTGGACATCCAGTGAAACAAAAAAATTAGAAACTATTCCAAGGCTAACCTCTTTCTTTTAGGCAATACTTTGGCTAAATTCCAAGCACCCCCAAACCCAGTAAACAATATAGCATACAATCAGCTATTTACAAAATCTCTGTACAACCATAGTGATATCTGTATAGAGAGAACTGTGCCCACCATATTAGGAATATTACAAACTCAAAAGAAAAGTGACCCTAGTAGAATCACAGTATCATTTAGTTTTTCAACAAAATAAATAAAATCTTGGTCAAGCATAAAAAACCCTGACCAATCTAAACAGGAAGCTAAGACAGTTAATTAATACTTCAAAGCCAAATCTGAAGAAAGAAATAGCTACTCAGGCAAAGGACAACCACAAAGCTTTCTACAGCTATGTCAGTAACCTCAGAGGAAATACACAGCAATGCACAGAATGTGTTGTAAATGGCATTACCCACACTGAACCAGAGGCCATTGACAACCTTTTGGCTGCCAGGTTCAGCTCAAATTTCTTCCACCATTCCCCCTGATAGCCCAAAGGAAATATCATATAACACAATCCCCCCAACTATTAGTAGGAACACATCATCAATGCACTGTTAAAGGCCAAAAACACTGCATTGATGGGCCCCAATAACATCCCAGGAGGTTTAATAAATAGCATGAAGCATAACCTCTCTGATCCACTTGAATCACTTTTCAACTGGAGCCTTCAGTTAGGTTTTGTGCACAAGGAAAGGAAGATGGCTACAGTTATTCCCTGCACAAAGGAGGGCCAACTACTGATCTGGGTAACTACAGGCCCCTAAGTCTTATCAGCCTCATATGTAAGGCCATGGAAAGAATCATCATGGACATGATAAATGAGGACATAGGTAACCTGCAAACAATGGACCCATCACAGTTTGGCTTTGTTAAAGGAAGGTCATGCCTATTAAGTCTGGTGGACTTTTTGAAAGGGTCACCAAAGCATTGGATGAATGTAAGACTGTGCACACAGCTTACCTTGACCTGACCAAGGCTTTTGATACAACTCCCCACTCAGGCATTATAGACAAGCTCACTAATTTAGTTATAAACCCTTTTATCACCAACTGGATAGCCAGCTGGTTCACTGGCAGGACCCAGGAGGTTAAAATAGGTGAGGCTACCTCCACGAAGAGTCCAGTCACTAGTAGAGTCCCCCAGTCACTAGTAGAGTCCCCCAGGACTCGATACTGGGCCTGCTCCATTTTGGCATCTATTTCTCTGAAATGGAAGCAAATGCTGAAGGTCTATGTCTGACTAAGTTTGCAAATGATTGCAAGCCAGGGGCTATCACTGACTCCTCTGCAGATGCTAACATTCTTTGAGAAGGTCTCTCTCTAACTAACAAATGGTGCCAAAGCCATAGTCTTAAACTCAATGCAAAGAAATGCATAATTGTACCCTTTGGGAAGTCAAACTTCCTGGCTAATTACTATGTTGATAATACGCCTCTAAGACTCGACCCACTGGTGAGGAATCTGAGTACGCATGTAGACATGCCTTCGACCACCATGTGGCCAGAGTGGTGAGGAAAATCCTTTTATGTTGCACAACTTATAAGTAAGGACATGGCATCCAGGTCCAAAGAGGTAATTATCCCTTGGTACTTTGCCCTTATCAGACCAATCATAAAGTAAATACTCCCTTTGGTATGTACCTGACCAGGCATATGCAGCAACTAGAGAGACCTCAGACGTTCCTTACAAAAAGAATACAAGGGATAACAAATCTGCCTTATGCAGAATGCCTTAAAGTCCTTTCCCTCTACTCAGTTTTCTATAGATTGCTGAGGGGTAATCTCTGCCAGGCTTACAAGGCATCCACAAACCCCACACTTACGAATCTCCTACATATTCATAAGTCAAAGAGTACCAGAAATATAAAGTCTAGGGACCTGAGTTTTGTCTGTGACTTAAACAGAACATGCCAGAGAGACACACATATGTGTCCCAGAGACTGCCCCTCCTCTGGAACAGGCTTCCCATCCATGTGAAGCTGAGTTTGCCTATTACCCAGTTTGAACACAACCTAGATGAGTGAATGGGGAATAGGAAATTTATACCGGGCCCAGCACCCATGTCCCTTATGGACAAAGTTATCTTAGAAATGCCTGGTCCTCAATAGCCTATTTGGATACAGGACATAATTTTTGTTTCGGGGAAAACTTGGCTAGGATTAGAAAGATCCTCCCTGGGTCATTAGCCTAGTAACAGTCTATAAATCTATGAGGGGGAAGAATTTTACTATACCTGAGTTAGTGGATATTTTATTCCAGAAGGAAGTTGAGTGTTGACAAAGATTTAGTAGGCAAGTCGTATAAATGCTTATGGAGTTAAAGGTTCATATTGGCCCCAGATGAAAAGAAGCTTGGTGTAATTTTTTGATATCCAAATGCTCTTACAGAGCTAATTTTGAAACCTTCATTGACATCTAGGAAAAAGTTAGCTTTGATGTTTTTCATTTATTTTTATTCTTTATTGACTGGGTTAGTCTCACTAGACTAGCGGCCTGTTTTTGGGAAAGACCTGAGGTGGTATTTATACTACTAGGGAGAATTTGGTCAGGGCTTCAGGTAACTTCCCATACCCATTTGGAGAGTGCTTGTTCCAGTCCTAGTGGAGTAACAACTGGAGAACAGCACTCAAGGAGATCCAAAATGGGGGATAGCATAGAGGTGAATGCCAGTGCAGTGTTTGAAACTCTACAAGATTCTGAGGAGCTGTTTCAACAAAAATTGTTTCATCATAAGCACATGTTCAAAAATAACAATTGATATTTTATTACAATCCTCCAATTTGGAGGGTTGCAGGATGATATTTTGGGTGAATTGTTGTAGAGTCAGATGGAGAGTGGAAAAGATGTTACATGGGGTGAAATTATGGACAAAATACAGTCAGAATTGGAAGCCATTTTAAAAGAATTGCAGAAGAAAAAAAATCATATGCTGAGCCTATTAAGTAAACTGCAGGGAAACCAATAAGAGCTGAACAGAAGAAATGAAATGTCAAGAATCAAAGGAAATTCATGTTGAGTATTCAGATCAAAGAAGAAAAAGAAAGGGACAGGTATGACATTTGAGATAATTTTTTGGTGCCACTGGGAGTAAAGACTCATGAGGCAAGAGCTTTTATTCTTATTCATAAAGAGACATTATTTTTGACACTGCTTCAGTTCTGAAAAGTTTTTTTTTGGGGGGGGGTTATGAGAAGAAAAAAGAACAGTAAGCCGTAGAACCCTTATGTGGCTAAAGCATTTCACACAAAAACAAAAAAGAAAATACATGTTTAATTTCAAATTGAAGTTGAAAAAGGGACTTTAAAAAGATATTTAAGGAAACTTTGTAAAGAAATTATGGACATTAGTAAAGTGTATGATAATACAGGATTACTGACCCGTGAATGGGGCCGTTATATTGTACTGAAAATGGAGAAAGAAAAACTTGTTCATATTCCTAGCATGGTAAATGCAGAGTGTGACAGGCATATTATAAAATGCTGGGGACAACCTAAAACATTGGAGATGATCATTTGATAAGTAACTGTGAAAGAGGAAATATTATATTTGTGGGGAAACAGGTCATTATGCAAAAAAGTGTGAACTGAAATGTTATAAATATAACAAAATTCGGCACTTATGGATGGATTGTAATCTAGAGGAAAAGGATGAAGAAGACATAAACAAAAGTAAGGACAGTATACAGGGAGAAGAAACAGTCCCAATAAAAGAAAAAAGAGGAAGTAGGGAAGCAAGATCAGGGTGAAAATAAACATAAGGATAAAGAGAAAAATGAAACAGAAGATAATGTAGAGGGAGGTTCTGAAATAAGTGATAAGGAAGATATAAACTGGAAAATACTGAAAGATAAAAAAAAATATATTGGCAAAAGAGTAAGAGGCAGAAAAAGAATGTTTAAAGGGATAGTATAAAAGAGAAAAAGAAAGAAAACGGATCATGCAAATGAGATAAATACTTCAAATTTACATAATTTATGGTAAGCTACAATTTTAGAGTTCTTTTAGTAAATATGAATAGTATTAAAATATAAGTAGAAGAATAGGCATACTAAATTGGTGTAGTAAGTGTGATGCCATTGTAATAATATTGGAAGATGTAAGATTTATGACACAAGAAGAGAGATCACAAAGAAACTTTGGGGAAGAGCTGCAATATAGAACCTAGAAAAAAATTTGTTCAGGCATAGTTGTACTTTGTGGAAAGTCAGTGGAAATATTGTATAAAACATTGATAATGATGGGAGGATTAACTATTGTAGATCTCAGATGGCATAATCAGTTATATATAATTACAGTATTGTATGCCTATGTTACAAGTAGAGAAAGGGAAAATTTATTTCAGAAAATTCTGGATTATATTGTAATTAATATGAATATAATATTAATAGCAAATTTTAATTGTGATTTGAGAGGAAAAAAGTGGAAGAGAGGAAATGATGTTAAAAATGTTTTTGAAGTTAAAAAATGTGGCAATTTAAAGATTTAGAATAAAAATCAATGGGAGTATAGTATAGTCAAGGTGTACTTAAGATGGAAATAGGTTATTTTTATTATATCACAAAGTTTAAGTATAGCTAAGGGAGAGACACTTATAACAGGCTTTTAAGATCACTCAGCCACATGGGTTGAATTACAAGAAATTAAAAGAGCAGGACTCAAACCCTACACTGCTTGCTAAAACCACGTGCACATCACAGCGTGATGTAAACACAGTAGCTCGCCAATTTGTATTCAGTATCTGCTCTACATGATGTGTAGAGACGTGCAAACACAGTAAACATTGTGGCATGCTATTTACTGCATAAGCAGCTGACTGTACGCTAATCAACCAATCCAAGATGGCAGAGCTGTTCAACAAGCTATAATGCAATCATGCACACTTAGTGTAGCCTTTTGTCTTGTACTTCAAAACCTATTGGAATCTAGTCACAGAAACCACACAGCAAAGAAAGAAAGTTGGGGGCTGCTGCTGCTCTTTTGCATGTGTACCCACAACAGGCTCAAGTCTATGCTGCTGCTGCTGACAGAACTCAGGCAAGAACGAGAAGGGTATTTATACCCTGTTTAACTTTTCATTGTCTGTATGAGGTGGAAATAGTAGAGCACTACAGGATGGATAGAGACACCCTCCGGGAATTCTGCAACCTTTGTCATTCTCACCTGTGAGCAAGGACAAACAGAGGAGAACCAATACTTGTGGAGACTAAGATATGTGTAGCACATAGAACCTTTCAGTGACCCACAGGAGACATGCTGGGGGTATCACAGGCATCAGCATCATAGATCCTACATCAGTTCCTAAATGCTATACAACAGCATGTTTGTAATTTTATATATATGTATATATATATATATATATATATATATATATATATATATATATATATATATATATATATATATACATATATACACACACTGTAATACACTTTCCGGAAGTCTTGGGTGCCATAGACTGGATGCACATTGAGATCAAAGCACTACCCAGGGAACAGGGAAAGGACTACAGCAGAAAGGGGTTCCACTACATTAACTGCTTTGTCATGTGTAATGCTAAGGTAATCATCATAAATGTGTGTGCTGGCAACCCCATAGGTACCACAACTCCCATATCAGGCAAAACTGACAACCCTACAGAGATTTTCCAGGGGTAATATTCCACAAGGGCATTTACACGGGGATGCAGGGGATGCACTCAAACCATGGCTGATGACATCCATGAGAAATGCACCCACACCCACAAATGAACACTATAATGAGGCATACGCTCAAACAAGAAATATCATAGAGCATGTGTTTGAGTTGTTGGAGTCACGGTTTTGGTGCCTAGATATATCAGAGGGCTCTGCGGTACAATCCCAGTACTTGTGTCAAAATTATCACAGTCTGTGCTATCCTATACAATATCATTCTACAAAAACAGCTGCAGCAGGAACACCAAAGGCTAGAAGCAAATATTCCATCACCACTGACAAGGTCACCACATGCGCATGTAGCTGAGGAATCAGAGGGGGAGATCCTAGCTGCTATGGGTGTAGGTAAACATAGGTGTGTACAGTATGCCCTTGCCCTGGTCAAGAGGCAATGGATAGCTCACATGCTGACCACCTAAGGGGTATACCTTTCATCATATCTGCATACATACAGTAAAATTGATGCCAGGCAAAGCTCACAACCTTTATTTACCCATGTAATGGCTGTGCACTGCATGCATCAGACAGAGTCAGCCCAGAATGATAACAGTTGTTACTGCAGAACTATCAAGGTAAGTGCTGAGCCTGTAAAATTAAAATAAATGTGTAAGGACATGAATGAATGGTAGATGCCATCATACTGTTAGTTGTAAATGTAGCTAAGAAGAATGCGTGAGTTGTCTCGGCAATGAAATTAATATGTGACATGACTGACTTCTGTAATATATATTTGTCCAGTTTAACAACTAACATGCCTCTTGCATTTAAAGTACTCAATGTAGAAAAAGCAGTCCAAACATTACGTATCCCTATATTCTTACAAGTGGAACAATAAGCATGAATGCAGTATCCATGATTTCAAGGTAGGTATCACAAAACTAAAATGCTGTAATAATTCAGAAAAAAATTCCAAATTACATCGCTAACATATATCCTAAGTACTTTGTTAAGTATCCACCCCATGCATCAGACATATGTAACTCTGAATCTAAAAGATAGAAACAAGGTGGACACAGTTATCATTATTTGCATGGGGGGAGGGGGGCAGCAGGCCAAGGTTGACACAAAAGTAGTGAGTGTGTGCAAGTAGGATGCACAGGCAGCCAGGAATATAGATAATATCAAATGGCCACTAAGACAGAATGACCTGCAACCCTCAATAATGCCTCATACAGCTGGTATGTGTGGGGGTCTGTATAGGCACCCTATGTGAAATGTGTGTCTGAGTGTCTGCATAAACACAGCCAAGATCTGTGCTAGCACTATATCCTGGCATATCGGGCAGGTGTGAGCCGTACATGGTAGAGATATCAGTTCAACATCATCGGCCCTACAGCCATGTGAATTGGCTCTCCTGGGAGTTGCACTGACACGTCCATAGCCATGATCAGATGTGGTGGTGCTGCCTGAATGTGAGCAATTTTTGCTGGATGAGCTGTCCTCATGACTGCGCCCAGGTCCACAACCCCAAGGTCTACCATGCCTGGTGTGGACACCTCCATCACTGTTGGAGTAGTGGAAGTAGTGCCATTATGTGAGTGGGATCAGGCACAGCCATGTCAACTAACACCAGATAATGTTGTGGCTCTATGGCCAGGTGGATGCTGTCCCCCTCCCAGCAGATGTTTTATCACAGACACTGCCCATTCCAGTGTGGCATTCATCAGATCCACCAAATCGGCCACATGGTGGAGACAGTCATTTACATAAAATTGTGCCACATCTAGAATCCTAAGCATGTCCTCAGAGACCCTAGTGGAACATGCCTGTGTATCCATGATGGCCATATACATATGCTGAGTGGCACATAATGACACTCCAGCATCAGGTGGAGTGCAAATAACAGGCCTCCTCCAAGCACCCTTACCAACCCTCCTGAGTGGCACCTCACCCATACCTTGGCTACTGACAGAGTTAACTGGCACTGAAACTACAGTAACATACTACCCTGATCAACTGTGCTACCCTCAACATGTCCACTGTCTGAGGGCTCAGTGGAATGGGTATGCATAGGCTTACTGACTGTGTCTGAAGGAAATCCAGGGGATGTGTGCATCACAACTTCAGTGTCAGAATGAACCTCTTTATCCACCGATTATGCCTCTGTTTGTCCATCATCATCTTCAAAGCCTACGGGTACTCCAACATCAGGTGATATGAGTCCTACACTTCCACTGTCAGGATCACCTGTGATATTAAGCAACAAATACAGGAATAAAATTACTACTCCCCTAAATATTAACCCAAAATATCTGAACAAAAAGTAACACTGGTCACACAACTGCAGATACTACAGCAATACAGACACACATTACACCGTCCCCACACATACAGATAATATGTCTAAATAATGCTTAGTAATAAGAAAATAAATATTTGCTTACCACGTGCAGCTGTCTCAACACTTTGCACAGAAGATGGGTATGGAAGAAATGAAGTAATGAAGGTATGGCTATTAAGTATCACAACGTGAATAACACAATAACAGTGAATAAAGAATCAGCTATATGCCCTGTAAGAAGTAGCAGTAACTGAAACTTGTCTGAGTTGTCCCCCCACTCCCATGTCTATTACCACACTTTCTTGTATAACTATGAATTATCAGTGGGTACAGATATAAAACATATATCAGCAAGCAGTAGCAGCCAAGTTATATATTTTGGTTCCCTATTATATGATCGAAGATGCATTCTTTCAAATGCATCTTGATTGAACTTGAAAGAATAAAATGGCAAAATCCCAAAACAGCATATAAGTGATTTTTTTCCCTGGAAAAGAAATTGCTTGTCCACCTTCATTATTTTGCCATTTTCATCACTGTAGTGTGATCTTGGAGTTGGTATATTTAAGTAGGGCAGATGTGTATGTAATGTTTTAAAGTTTTTTTTTTTTCTTTTTTGGAACAGTGATTTTTTTCCCCTGGGAAACAAATTGCTGTTCTAAGTATTCGGGATGGTAAGCTTTCACTTACATGGGGTTGATAAATCAGCATTCACTTTTTTAAGCATTCACTGGTTTAATATAGACCCTATATTTTAGTCTACAAGACAATATAATGTTGCTATATGTAAGCCTACCTGGATTCTGCTCCTGAGACACACTTGGCCTTCCAGTCACATTAGCACCAACATCAATCACACAGTGCAAAGGCTTCCCTGAGCTGTCAGGATCACTGACAGTGGACAGGAACTCCTCATTTGGTGTCAGTGGTGTCTCGGTAGCAGGACCACCCCCATAGCCAGTTGTTCTTGGGCAACTATAGCTGCCCTCATGTCAATGAAATCATGTCAGTGGCTTGATGCTGCACCTGATCATAATTGCAGCCATGACCACCAGGTGTATTCACATCAGTGACTACCTATTTCCACATGTCCTTTCTGGCAGTCATATCCCCCTAGCCTCTCTCACGTAAGAAGGCTCCATGGCACCTCAGAGCCTGGATCATACCTCTCAACCTCTTAGAGCAAGAAATCTGGATGAAGCCATAAACAATGGGGGACAAAGGACCAAAAATTTAGGCAAATTTTAAATATAGCTCGTACAAACCTAAAAAGTTGACAGAAGAGCAAGTTTTCCATTAGCATGCATTTTCTTTTTTTTACTCAAAAGTTTTTATTGATTTCTTCAAATATAATAATGTCTCAATTTAAATTTTAGTGATACTTTAAACAGATTAACAAACTATATACATTATATACATAAGGCCTGAAAATAGAAATTATAGAAACAACAATCTGAGTCAATTTTGCATATATTTTGAGCAATCTTTCTTTGAAATCCTTCTTTTAAATAGAGTCTGAGATTATTTTTAATGTACCAATAAGAGTTGAAACCTTTTTCCAAGGGTTGTTTATCCATGGATTAGGAGCAATCCTTAATAGTTTTACTTTGACTTCCATTATTGAAATTTCATTTAATAACCTTAAGAATTCTTCAAAAGATGGTTCCAAAATGGATTTCCATTTTCTGGTTATGCATTTCCTAGCAACTGCTAGAATAATCCACAATAAATACAAATCTTTTTTATTCATTTCATGTTTTTCATTAACATTCAGCAAAATTAATGATTTAGTCAAAACAAATGAATCAGTAAATATGGCTTGAAGAAAATTGCCAATGTCTTCCCAAAATGTTTTAATTTTACTACAGTCATAAAATATATGTAACCAATCTGCTTTACATGTTTGTAAGCATGTCCAACATGCAGCATTACAGGAAGAGCTAAGTTTGGCTATTTTATTGGGTGTATAAATGATCTATGCAGAAATTTCCATGTGAAAATTCTCCAAAAGTGTACATTAGATGTTAGTTTTATAGAATATAATACAGTTGTTTTGCTTTCCAGAGATACATTTATTGAATTTACTTTGGTGATGAAATCCCAATAACTCTGTTGAGTTTTAATCTTATAGTTTATTAGTAATTTATATAATTTTTGAAGTTATATTCTTCCAGTTATTGTTATTGTAAACAATTTCATTTAGATAGTTTATGAATTGAGGTCTATTTTTGAAAGGAGAATTATTTATTATTCTGCATAGACCTTGTGAGTATAGTAAAATACTTTGTAGCACAAGCCAATCTGAAGGTAAAATATCATATATGTTTATTAATTGCTGACTGTCAATTATTTTTTGATTGTCAATACATTGTTCCCAACAAAAATGTTTTGTGTTTCCCACGTGGTAAAAATATTCTTATGGAATTTATTAGGAATTTTTTTTGTAGAACTAAATGGAATTATTAAATCCATCCAAACCTTTATGTCTGAACTAGCTATAATATATTTCCTAAATATGTTGAAGATGTAATTTGTAAATTCTAATTTGGTGGGTTTTACAATATTATATTGGATTCCTATACATAAGATATGCCAGGGTTTATTAACTTGATTGTCTAACATACGATTATTTATTATAGAATTTTCATTAGATTAAATAATGGTATGTAAGGTTTTCCAGTTAGAAGAGTAATTTGGATCAATCCAATTTAGAATTATTCTAAATAAAGAAGCTTTTATGTACATCTCTATATCTGGAAAACTGATTCCTCCTTTTTCCCATGGTCTATTATGGTGTACAAGGGCTACTCTATTTTATTGGGATACTATGAAAATTTTAATAATATAGTATTTATTTCTTTTAATATATGTTTATCAGGGATCTTTGGAATAGCGTGTGCTATGTATAACATTTGGGTAGAAGTATCATTTTTATAATTTGAAGTCTGTCTTCACAAGTTAGATAAATTTTATTCCATTTTAATATGCAATTTTTCAAATTATCTATGATGTTTTTATAATTTATAGAAAGTGTTTCTTCTATGTTGTTACACAGAACAATACCTAAATAATTTATTGTAGAAACTTGTCTGCCTATTATATGATTCCCTTCCAGTGTTAAATAACTGTTTTTGTTTAACATTAAGAAGTTAGATTTTGTCTTGTTGAAATGAAGACCTGAGATTAGGTTCATAGGTAGGTACTAGGCTATCTGCCCTAGGGCATTTATAAGCCTAGCCAAAGTGTGTCGGCTTTTGCCTCCCCATTGATTAATTAACTAATTAATCAATTAATCAATTAGTTAATTGATTAATTAACTAATTAAATAAAAAATATCTACTTCTTCATCTAATTCTTTTATAGCTTGTTTTGAAGTAGATAATGAGAGCAGAATGTCATCTGCAAATAGCATAATTTTAGAGTTGTATTGTCCATATATATCAATACCTTTTATTTTTATATTTGATCGAAATGAAGAAGCAAATAATTCAATAGCATGTGCAAATAAGATAGGGGACATGGGACATCCTTGTTTTGTCCCTCTTGTTAAAGCTATAGATTCAGAGGTAAATGGTCCTAGTTTTACATATGCTAAATTACTTATATATATATTTTTTATTAATGAGATAAATGAAGGGGGAAAATCATAAAGAGCTAATATCTTGAATAAATATTCCCAATTTAGTGAATCAAAAGCTTTTTCTATGTCCAATGCTATTATTAGAGCTTCCTGATTCTATTTAATATATCTATAAGTGTTAATACTCTTTGAATATTATCGTAGGTGGATCTATTATAAATAAAACTTGTTTGATCCTCATTTATAATGTGTATCAATGATTTTTTAATTCTATTCACCAGAATAGGCATGAACATTTTATAATCATTATTGAGTAATGATATTGGTCTATAAGATTTACACTGAGAAGACTCTTTATTTTCTTTTATTATAGGTGTAATTAGTGAATATCTCCATGAAGGTGTAATTGTATTTTGGGTTTGAACGTCTAGTAAAGTTTTATGGAAGATTGAGGTTATAGATGCTGGAAAAAATTATAGATTTCTATTATAATGCCATCCATTCCCAGAGCTTTATTGCTTTTACTTTCCTTAATACTGTTTGCATCTTCTTTATAAGTGATTTGTTTTTGTATATCTAATTTCAATTTTCTGGTATTTTCATAACTTTGGAAAAGTTCAGTTCTAAGTTTGAGTAATTGATGTCAGTTTTGTTTGTTCCATAGTGTTCCGTATAATGATATTTAAAAGCATCAAGAATTTCACTTACATCAGAAACCTTTATGTTTTTTTTCCCTTCATGAATAATATTTGTAATATTATTTAATCTAGATTGTCTTTTTATTCTGGATACTAAGTTATGCATGTGTCTTGAAGTAGAATATGAGCTTAGTTTTAATCTTTCCAATGCTAGGTTTGTTTTGTGAGTTAGAATTTCATTGTATTTTTTATTTAAATCTTCAATTTTTTTGTTGTTAGAATTATTTGTTGAATCATTGTTTTTAATATTATCTAGTTCTGATTCCCATTCTTTTTTATTTCTAAACAATGCAATAATTTTGCCATATAAATAAACTTTCAAGGTGTCCCATATCATTACTATATTTATTTCTTCAGTATAATTGGTTTCTAAGAAGAATTGTAATTCTGAGGTTAACCATGGTTTAAATTCTTTCAATTCTGTAATGTAGGCTGGTATTCTTGTTAAAAATTAAATTTTTTTTAAAATCCATTTGAAGTTTGAAAATAAGTGCATTGTGGTCTGAAATGCGACAGGGAGTTATTAAAAAATTGGCTATTGTTGTACTTAATTCTTGTGAAACATATATTTTATCTATTCTTGTCTGGGTATTGAATCTATAATCTTGGTGGGAGAATAGTAAAGAATTACTATCTTTAAATTTGAATGTGTCAATTAAATTTTGGCTTTCACTCCATTTTATAAGTAATTTTGCTATAGGCTTGATGCGTGTGTTTCTGTTATTAGTAGTCTCCAAGTTATCTAAAATACAGTTGAAATCCCCACCTAATAGCAGGTTACCTTTATATGTATTACTTATAAGATCTAACTTTTTTAGCAGTCCCTGTACCCATGCCAGGGAACCAATATAAATGTACTAGCGTCCAAATCCTATTATTAAATTTTATTATAACTAGTGTTAAAAGACCTGCTTTATCTTCATAGCTATGTATGATTTTGGGGGTTCACGACACTTTTATTCCACAAAATTATTACTCCTATTGTTTTTGTTTTATGTGAGGAATAGGCTAATATTAAATAATCATTTGGATTCCATATATGTTTATCAGTTATTTTAAAGTGAGATTCTTGGAGAAATATTACCTGTGCTTTATTTAATTTTAGATATCTTAAGAGATTTGACCTTATCTTAGGATCATTCAAGCCATTGACACTTAGGGAGAGTAGTGTTAAATCCATGAATTTTATTCAATTCAACAGTAGTTATGACTGAAATAAACTCATTGGTCTATTTTGATAGTTTAACTGCTCATATTTCTCATCTTTTCTATTTTTTTAGTCAGATTGATTTTTTTTTTGTTATAAGATATACTACATTTCCTGGTTCAGGCCTATAAAAAAGAAAAAAGTTTAATATAATATCATCTACATATAGTAAAAAGAAAAAGTATTTCTAATATTCCCCTATTATACATGGAATGATGTACATTCCCAATCTGATAGATAAAAAAGGATCCATCAGATTGTCCCTCATATCTTAACAGCAAAAAATTCCTGTGAGCTCCAGAATAATTTTATTGGAGATCACTTGAATATAAGCAAAGTAAAAAAGAAAACAATGTTATATCTGCTTGTAGAGCCATTTTATTTATTTATTTTTAACTAAAAGAAAAATTAGTTATTTATTTGATGTTTTAAAATTATCTTATGCCATTCCAGAGTTTACACTGTCCCTGTGTAACAATATCTAGATTAAAGAAAGAAAAAACATTGTCCCACTGAGAGTTTTCTTTCTTTCCCCCCTTTCCTTTATCTCTCGTTTTCTCTCTTTCTTATGTTTTTGCCTAATTATGTATTTTATTTAAAAGAAAGTTCACACATAACGTTTCTATTTTTCAACTATGTTCTATGTTGTGTCTTTTGGCTTTTCCCGGTTAGGGGTCGCCACAGCGGAACTCCGGTCCGCTAATGATTGGCAGTAGATTTTTACATGCCGAGTTGCCGGCCCTGACGCACAACATTCAACGAAGGTACGCCCATTCATGCATGTCTCCGCACAGAAGACGCTCTAGCTGAGAATCGAACAAACTATGTTCTATATGAATGTTAAATAGTTATCTAACAAGTCCCCTATTACCAACACTTATGTTTGATTGATATCCTCTTTCTGCAAATGTTAATGTGTTCCAGTTTGTATCATCATCAGAAAGCTGCACATTTCCTTAAGATTATAAATATGTACATGCATACTACTGTGTTATGATACATGCATTTATATACAATCTGAATGAATTACAGTCCTTCAAATTGTAAGAGTAAGAGTAGTTTCTTTTCAATTCAAGTAATGTGTAGTGTTTAGTATATTCTAGTTAGTGTCAAGATAAATCATTTCATTCAAATATCTAACACAATAAAATCTCAGGGTTCCCACTTGTATGTGCAGCACTACTGTGTTTTAATTGATTTTATTAGCTGCTGCCTACATATAATGTTGCTGGAGAGAATCGTACCAATAAAAAAGCATAGATAATCAGAGAGAATTACATATAGACAAGTTGATATATCTAGTAAAATATGGATACCAAAGATACTTGATGTGAATTTCAGACCTCTTAGAAATCTTCAGGTATTAATATGAAGTAAATGTATAAGCATCTCATAAGAAATACTGAAATAAGACCTTTGGCTATAATAACTTCTGAGAGAGTGAAATAAATTGGTCAGAAATGAAACATCTTTGGCATATAATCAAAAGATGATTTTTATATGACATTTTTCACGTATAAATTCATTGTATATAAAGTACAATGTAAATAAACTAAATTTAAGACTCGTAACTGAAGTCAGATACTTATTCTTGTATGTGTTGTCACTTCCCCCTTTTTTCTTGCTCTTCCCTTCTCCTTCCTTTTCCTTTTTCCTCCTTTTTTCCTTTTCCTCCCTTCCCACTTTTCCTTCCCCTCTTTCCTTTTCCCTTTTTTTTAAGTAACACTTTATATTCTATACTTGGAACTAGTTCCTAATAATCATCAAATCAAATTTATTAAGAAGGGGAAAAACACAACAATTAGGGTTTAATTAGTAAAACTATACAGATTCTAGGAGCTATCTTAAGAACTTAACAAATTAGTGCAGATTTGAAGACGATGTATTTATTCCCAGCTGATGAAAGGTAGAATATGTTTCCATATGTGCTACATGTCTTCATTTTACATCTGCTACAATCTAATTCAATAGTGTATCAAAACAGGTTAAAGGCAGGTACCATCTATTTTGCTACTTAATGTTTATTTCATAGTAATACTTATATGTGTAATAAAATATAAAAAAAAGACCAAAAACACTAAGATGTCACAAGGTATATGATGTGACAAAGGGGAAAATAGTCCTTGAAACATTAAAGTTTAACACTGTAAGGGAGAGTATGCACAGATGCATTAATGGTATTTTCCCATCAGCTTCGTTTCTCAACTTTGCACAACTCGTCTGTCTCCAGGTTAATAGAGAGGTGGTCATGTGATTCTATGAAACAAGCCTTTCCTACAGATCTAATTTCCAGTACAAAGTTAGTCTAAAAGTAAGGACTCCTAAAAGAGCAGCAAAATCTCTTGGTCTTGAACAAGAGCAGTACGGAACAGCAAAACTCACTCTCATCAATGCTGAAAGCTGAAAGGAAGTGCATGTATGCACAGAAGTATCATCACTAATCTTCCCCTCAGCTTAACTCACAACTCTGTATGAGTCAACTATGTCGGGCTGTATAAAGAGAAACATATATCTCTATGGACTACACATTTCCCGATATTCATTACCAGAAAGGAAGAAATTTAATACAAGGGTCTCAGAAGAACCTCACAAGCCCTGGATTTTAAGCAAAAACAGTAAACCACAGTAAGTCTTCCTTTTGTTGCTCTCTCTTAAAACTTCTTCCTTTCACTATTCAATGAAGTGAGTGAAAGACATTCATGTTTACCATTTATTTCGTGTTGGACCTGTTTGTGTGTTTGTGAACTGTCATGACACCCTGAGAAGCTCGTGCATCACTGGAAATAATTGTTGTCAAAGAAAAGCTTCTCAGAACATCATGAATTTAAAGCAGAACTTGTCTAATGGAAAAATAAGTATACTCATATATATGAGTTGTACGTTGAAACTAAAACTGAAATTTCATTTCTATAAATGAGATGTTACTTTGTTTGCCAAATTCCCATTGCTCTTATGTTCCTAATAATCGCAAACTGTAACAGAAACAGACATTTTACAAGGAACTAAGTGTTGTTCATCAATTAATGGTATATTAAACATTACATGCCTTTCATTAAATCCTACATACTTCTTTCTCTCCTCGTGTTAGCTTAAATGAGCAAAAAAAAGAAAAGAAAAAAGCAGTATAAAGATAAAATATATTTAACAGAGTTGAATATTTCTTTTAACTTGTATATTATGTAAATCTTCAGTAGACAGTTAGTTATGCACTCTATTTTATGTATAATAAAATATAAAGAAACCAGAAACAGTATAAGCTAAGCATGAATGCTATTATAATAAGAAAGTAAATATACATACTTTTTCTATTTTTTATTTCCATTGAAAAATTCTCATTTTTTTGTAGAATCTTTGACAGAGTTTGTAGAGGTTACATTATTAGTATCAGTCCTTTGTTTTGTTTTTCTTTTCTTTACATCAGTCCATGTACTCTTTCCTAGAGATCTTTTCAACAAAGTGGAAGAAGTCCAGTCCATCTCTTCTGGGATTGTTATATTATTGTTCTTGATGAAGGTGGAAGCTTCTTCTATGTTATTGAAAGTTGTCATTTCATTTAAGTGAGCGATCCTTATTTTTGCAGGGTATGCCAGTTGAGCTTTTATTTTGTTCTATTTAAGTAGTTTAACAAGTGGCCAAGCTTTATTTCTCATGTCTGCAATTCTGGAGGAAAAGTCATTATCAAATCTTATTTGATGTTGTTTATATTTCAGATAACTTTTTCTCCATGCTGATTTCAATACAAGTTCTTTGCCTAGATAAGATAGGAATTTTATTACTATTGATCTTGGTGAAGCAGAAGGTGAAGAAGGAATTGGCTTTCCTATGGCTCTATGTGCTCTTTCTATTCCACTTGATAGGCTCTCTTTTAAGTCTATGAAATTAGGTAGCCAAGAGTTTAAAAATAAGACAATGTCCTCATCTTCAGTTCTCTCTAGTAAACCAAAGATTATTATGTTTGTTCTTCTTTCTCTATTCTCCAAATCATCTACTTTATTGATAAGCCAGTTCTGCTGCAGTAAAGTTTAAGTTTGATTTTCTTCATCCTTCAGTCTCCCATCTATGTCACTCAATGAAGTTTCAATATCTGAAATTTTTATTTGATGTTGTTGTAGTAATTCTCTAAAAACATCAGTTTGTTTTTGACAGTTTTCTTTCATATTTTCTAGATTATTTTTAAACCATCCATTTTAAAGACAGCTCTTGTAATGTAGAAGACATCAGTTGTAGTTCTTTTTTCAGAGTAGTTTCTGAATGAGAATTCTTTGTGCTGGTCATTTCCACAATGCAGAAGTTTTCTCCAAGTTATTTTGACAGGAAAATCTCAATGAATATACTCCAAAATTGCTGTGTAGTTAGTTCAGAAAATTATCAGAAAAGTTTAGTTCTGGTTTGATGAAATTATTTATTTTCCTGTTTTTTTTAGTCTAGTTTGTGGAGCTCAAAAAAAAGTGCTGTTTTTAGTTGGCCATCTAGGCTCTGCTCTTAGCATGAATTTTCTGAAGGGTATAAAGTCTGAAACTCAAATGTCTATCATTATTTTTGGATCTCAAGTCTTCAAAGATTTTCCAAGGATTTGCCAGACATCCATAATTTTATGAAAAATGGACCAAAAGTATTAGACAAAAATTTGGACATTCTGTGCAAATCTGTACATTTGAGAAGTATGTTCTGGATGATGACCTCATTCTCAGCCTCACTAAAAGGGGGTTTCATGGATTTGTTGTCTTGGGTGCCATAATCCTATGTGACATAAAACAGTGAAGAACAAAACCCATTAATAGTCCATAATTAATGTACATCATCAACATAGAGCACTTGAAAAACACTTCTCATTTAGGACAACAGAATGGTAGGTGCCTCCTTTACCCTCCAACACAAAGGAAAAGGTTTGAACAAACCCAGAAACCGCATAAGTAAATGTTTTATGTTTTCCAACAAATAATCAAAAGCTGTGTACCCACTGTCAACATAAACCACTGAAGTCTCCCCACCCTCCAACACAAATGTAAAGGTTTGGACAAACACCACCATTTTGTCAACATTCCTATACTGAAGAATGCAGTTATGTCATTGATTACTAGATGACGGCATTGCTAAGTCAGTTTTCAAACTGTGCCCACCACTACTGTAGAGGTTGCCCTGGGGCTTCTGGAAATCGTAATACCACTGCCAGTCACATGTACAACCCTCTTGCATTGGATGAAAAACATGATTACAGTTCTTTGAAATCACATATGAAATTTCAAAAGCAAATAGTAAGAACATACTCGGGGTTGCCACCTTTCATTGTGGCTAAAACTTAATCAAGGCCACACTCCTCACACTTCCCATAACCCTGCTCATCTCACCCTCTCTCCCTCTCACTTTCCGCCCATTTTGTGTTGTCATCGTCATGTCAGATAAGGAGGATTGCCCCTGTTTTTCCATTCGTGATGCCTTCTTTCTGCCAATTTGCTTTTCTATAAAAAAGCATATTAAATCAGCCAATTTAACAAACTCAGTCTGTTTCTTTCTTTGAAATAGAATACCAGAGTTTATGCAGTGTTTTCCAGGCTCACAGATGATCAGTTTATTTTTCAGATGGCTGGAAAAAAATGGGAAGGACAAACATACTTGTGCTGTAAGCATAACCTGTGTATCTCACAAATGTAAAGACCTGCAAAAAACTGCCTATGCCAACAGTGAAGTACAAGAAGTGCATACAGATGAAATTCATTTTTCTACTGGCTATATAAATACATTTCTAAAAAGGTTACAATCTAAATGTCCTGGAATAATAGAGACATACCTTAGCAAAATAAGTGTTTCTCTGCAGAGAAATACCAATCTTCTGTTTTGTCTGAAACAAGTCTTCATACCTTCAAGTTCCCCAGCTACATGGTTACCTTTTTCAAGTGTAGATTCAGCCCTCTGGACACTGTGAAGATGGAAATGAGGTTTGAACTCATTAGAATTGCTGAATGCCAAACTCCTGACTTTGTATACTAGATGTAAGCATAGTGTTGCCTCTACACCATTGTTAGGTGCTAATGGCTTGCAGTTGTGAATGATTGGTGTAAGTGAAAGAAAACACAACAGCAATTCAGACACCCTTCCCTGCAGTGGGTGTGTCAGTGAGGATACACTTACAAAGTGTGGAACTAACTTCAGTAAGCTTTTAAATAAAATCAAACACCGTACATATACTTTTTGGCCATAATAGCAAACGTCTCCTGCCTTTGCTGAAAACTGTTGCTCACTGTTATGAATTTGTATCACACTTTGAAAGCAACATGATAGGAAATGCACTACAGGTTGCATGTCTGATAGTAAAGCAGAGATAAGGGAAGAATGACCAGAATACAAAGAGAAGACAGAGCTGCAATTTTGAAAACATATTCATAAATAATTGTTCCATCACTCATTGCACTAAATATGTTAGCCATACATGTACAACCAACTGAGAATGTTCAACTGTATGAACTGTTAATACTGAATATGAAATGTGAACTGCTTGTATGCACATGCTTTGATTGGTATTACAAAGCTGTGTCTGTGGCAGAGATAATCTAGTATAACTATGTTGTGGAAGTGCAATAGTCTGATGGTTCAAATCTTGAGCTGCGTAATTGTTTAACCCTTGCTTCCCTTTTTTATTCTTTTTTATTTTTATTTTTTCATGTGTGCAGTACATAACAGAGCACAAACATGGTTAGCTGCTTAAAATGTGAAATTTAATTTCAGTTGCCTTATAGAGCACAAATATGCTTAGTGGCATTGTGCGATGGTCAGCAACATGATGGTAATGACAGAAATTCCACCTGTAAATATGGTGAGCTAAGAAAGAGAGGACATAGATAAAGCATGGTTGGAGTCACACAGTAGTTGCTTTTACTGAGGAAGGGTCATAATGAGTATTTATACAATTAACATATGTTTGGTATTGCCTTTTACATTTGCGCATTGCCTACCTATATGTAAACAGTGTTCACTTCTTAAGGAAAAAAGTGAAAAATTTAATTTGATTTGCCTTCATTCACACAAACAGGCTCAGTGGTGATGCATGGCCTTCAGCACTTTGGACAGTGCTGAATGTGTAAATATACCTGTTGCCCTCTCCCCGTGGCACCAGGTGTAAGTGCAGTGAGTCCACATTCATAACCCAGGTGAGCCTGGGTTCAAATCCAGCCCACTCCACTCCTTAGTAAGGGTGTACTACTGTAATGTTTCAGAAAACTTTGATTATAAAGGTAATACTACATACCAATAGCTATGTATAGCAGGTTGATTGACAAAAAGGTGTCATTACTGCTTGCATACAGATACTTTTGTATGTATCATATGTATGTAACTGGTATGTAACTGGTTCAGCATGACAATGATGATTATGTAATAAAAAATGCAGTTGCATATCTGTGATGGACACAATAGTTTACTGACAATCATCTACACCCCTCGCATAACTCAAGTATAACTGTAAAACATGTTTTGTGAGGTATTTAGCATAGATCCAAACTCTATTACTAAAGTTATACAAGTCTATCCATTTCCAGTATACTGTCAGACATTAGCCCTGCATCACACCTGAAATTGCTTAAGCCATGACCTTTTAAATGTGACACACTCATACAGACCTAATTGAAGTATAACACCAGTGACTATTTAAGCTGTATATCTGTAATGACCATGGTTGACAAGCATGTCTTCTGTGGCAATGAGAAATAATCACGTGTGGAAATGTATGTATTCTCTTTTACATATGTTTGAATCCCACATTGTACAAATTACTTTTAATACTGCGCAAGTCCCCACAAAATATGAGCCAAGTCATCATATTGATCCCTCCAAAGTCATGGCTTAAAAGCCAAGTTATTTAGGATTTCAGTGTTGACCGGTGGACAAAGTATTACCAGGTGTAGCAGCACACATGCCATAAATCAATATGAAATGTCACATTATCCATGCTCTTTCATAAACTCCCTTCCTCTTTGTTTGGCAGTGTTTCTCTTCACTTACCATCACTCAAATGCATTTGGGGTGGTTGTGTGTGTTTGTTCACTGGTCATAAAACATGATATCACAAATTGATTGGAAAACGTTATAACAGTTGTTTGAGGATCTTTGCAGACATGGCAGGAGCTGGGAAGGATGGTGCCAAATTCAGGTGACAGAGATGGGGTGTGGAGGAGTCAAAAATATTTGTTGCACTCCTCCTGAAGTGCTACAGCCATAGGCTGCTGCATGGGGACTATACCCAGTCTCAGTATAAGGCTGAAACTTGGAACAGCCTAGCCAAGGCTGTCTCTAGTGCGACTGGCATACCACGCACTGGGGAGCAGTGTAGATACCACTGCAATGATCTAAGAAGGCACAAGCAGGCACAGCTCAATCAGTGATTGCATGAGTTTATAACTGCTGACATCCCCAATTGTGTAAATATACAAATCAAGCAACTTTAAATGTCATGGGATGCTGTAGATAGCCAAGAGTGTTATGCATAATGCTTTCATGTCTCTTCTTTTGATTTTTATTTTACAGATACATAGGACAGTTTTGGTGAACAGGGAGGCACATAATGTGGGACTGCAGCAACTCAAAGAGGCAAGAAGTTTGTATGCAGCATAACTGACCCTGATTGTAATAAATATATTGTGATTTCATAGATCAGTATCATGTTTAGCATGCAAATCTTAACTGCAACAGTAAAAACGTATGCTGACTGTTGCAACTCTTGGTAATTTTAGTAGGCAACTGTAATAGTGTATTCAGATTATATAGATTTAATTCCCCCAGGTAACATATAGATTGACATTCAACAAGGATCATTTCTACATTTGATATACACCAATCTTGGCTTTAATGCCATGCTGTTAATGTAATATGTAGTATATTTTAAAGTATATATGGAATATCTGCATATTACAAGGATTACTTGTAACAATTCACAACCATTTTTTATTGTAAAAGCTCTATAGCTAGGATAATAATAAAATTAAATTTATTGTAATAAAACATGAAAGTGACATATCGTAATTGTAATCATCTCTTTTCTTTTTTGTCTCACCCTCCCCTTATATCTCTGTCTTGTGTATGTGTTTGTGTGTGGTGTATGTGTGGTGTGTGTGTCTGTGTGTGTGTGTGTGTGTGTGTGTGTGTGTGTGTGTGTGTGTGTGTGTGTGTGTGTGTGTGTGTGTGTGTGTGTGAACTGTAATCACACCATTCTGATGTCATACTTTTCTGCCAACAAACCAAATGCTTTTCAGCACAGGGGCCAACCTCTGCGACACAGCCTGCTAACCCTCCACTGGCTGCTGCAACAACACCCAGCAACTCTGAGATGTAACCTAGCATTACTGCCTGTGCAGCCCCTGCACTACCTGGCCCATCCACATCAAATAGCATTGCCCCAGCTGCTAGTACGTTGGTACCATCTGGGAGTATTGGTGGAGGGGGTGATTATATCACCAACCAGGAGCTGCCAAGGATGGCGCATGATATAATAGAAACTGTCCTTGTTACCCACATCTTTCACCTGGAGAGGTTGCTCATTAAGATAGAAAAGAGACCCCCATGTCAAGTCACATGTACAACCCTCTTGCATTGGATGAAAAACATGATTACAGTTCTTTGAAATCACATATGAAATTTCAAAAGCAAATAGTAAGAACATACTCGGGGTTGCCACCTTTCACTGTGGCTAAAACTGAACCAAGGCCACACTCCTCACACTTCCCATAACCCTGCTCATCTCACCTTCTCACTTTCCACCCATTTTGTGTTGTCATCGTCATGTCAGATAAGGAGGATTGCCCTGTTTTTCCATTCGTGATGCCTTCTTTCTGCCAATTTGCTTTTCTATAAAAAAGCATATTAAATCCGCCAATTTAACAAACTCAGTCTGTTTCTTTCTTTGAAATAGAATACCAGAGTTTATGCAGTGTTTTTCAGGCTCACAGACGATCAGTTTATTTTTCAGATGGCTGGAAAAAAATGGGTAGGACAAACATACTTGTGTTGTAAGCATAACCTGTGTATCTCACAAATGTAAAGACCTGCAAAAAACTGCCTATGCCAACAGTGAAGTACAAGAAGTGCATACAGATCAAATTCATTTTTCTACTGGCTATATAAATACATTTCTAAAAAGGTTACAATCTAAATGTCCTGGAATAATAGAGACATACCTTAGCAAAATAAGTGTTTCTCTACAGAGAAATACCAATCTTCTGTTTTGTCTGAAACAAGTCTTCATACCTTCAAGTTCCCCAGCTACATGGTTACCTTTTTCAAGTGTAAATTCAGCCTCTCGACACTGTGAAGATGGAAATGAGGTTTGAACTCATTAGAATTGCTGAATGCCATATAGTGTGCCATATGGAAATAAACACAATTAGGACAAGAACAAATAGAAAAACATCTTATTATATTGTATGGGATAATTTACAAAATTTGTTAAAAAATTTTTAATTTCAATAGCATGGTATTTTAGTTTAATTAATTGATCTGATTGTAGTGGATGTCTTTGTAAATACTTTAGTTGTTTTGTTGAATGTTATAATAATACCTATTTTTAATTACTTGTATAAAATTGTTATGATATTTCTCTTTTATGTTAAAACAATAAACCTGTTTTGAAAAAAAAAAAAGAATTGCTGAATGCCAAACTTCTGACTTTGTATACTAGATGTAAGCATAGTGTTGCCTCTACACCATTGTTAGGTGCTAATGGCTTGCAGTTGTGAATGATTGGTGTAAGTGAAGGAAAACACAACAGCAATTCAGACACCCTTCCCTGCAGTGGGTGTGTCAGTGAGGATACACTTACAAAGTGTGGAACTAACTTCAGTGAGCTTTTAAATAAAATCAAACACCATACATATACTTTTTGGCCATAATAGCACACGTCTCCTGCCTTTCCTGAAAACTGTTGCTCACTGTTATGAATTTGTATCACACTTTGAAAGCAACGTGATAGGAAATGCACTACAGGTTGCATGTCTGATAGTAAAGCAGAGATAAGGGAAGAATGACCAGAATACAAAGAGAAGACAGAGCTGCAATTTTGAAAACATATTCATAAATAATTGTGCCATCACTCATTGCACTAAATATGTTAGCCATACATGTACAACCAACTGAGAATGTTCAACTGTGTGAACTGTTAATACTGAATATAAAATGTGAACTGCTTGTATGCACATGCTTTGATTGGTATTACAAAGCTGTGTCTGTGGCAGAGATAATCTAGTATAACTGTGTTGTGGAAGTGCAATAGTCTGATGGTTCAAATCTTGAGCTGTGTAATTGTTTAACCCTTGCTTCCCTTTTTTATCCTTTTTTATTTTTATTTTTTCATGTGTGCAGCACATAACAGAACACAAACATGGTTAGCTGCTTAAAATGTGAAATTTAATTTCAGTTGCCTTATAGAGCACAAATATGCTTAGTGGCATTGTGCGATGGTCAGCAACATGACGGTAATGACAGAAATTCCACCTGTAAATATGGTGAGCTAAAAAAGAGAGGACATAGATAAAGCATGGTTGGAGTCACACAGTAGTTGCTTTTACTGAGGAAGGGTCATAATGAGTATTTATACAATTAACATATGTTTGCTATTGCCTTTTACATTTGCGCATTGCCTACCTATATGTAAACAGTGTTCACCTCTTAAGGAAAAAAGTGAAAATTTTAATTTGATTTGCCTTCATCCACACAAACAGGCTCAGTGGTGATGCATGGCCTTCAGCACTTTGGACAGTGCTGAATGTGGAAATATACCTGTTGCCCAACTCTCCCTGTGGCACCAGGTGTAAGTGCAGTGAGTCCACATTCATAACCCAGGTGAGCCTGGGTTCAAATCCAGCCCACTCCACTCCTTAGTAAGGGTGCACCACTGTAATGTTTCAGAAAACTTTGATTATAAAGGTAATACTACATACCAATAGCTATGTATAGCAGGTTGATTGACATAAAGGTGTCATTACTGCTTGCATACAGATACTTTTGCATGTATCATATGTATGTAACTGGTATGTAACTGGTTCAACATGACAATGATGATTATGTAATAAAAAATGCAGTTGCATATCTGTGATGGACACAATAGTTTACTGACAATCATCTACACCCCTTGCATAACTCAAGTATAACTGTAAAACATGTATTGTGAGGTATTTAGCATAGATCCAAACTCTATTACTAAAGTTATGCAAGTCTATCCATTTCCAGTACACTGTCAGACATTAGCCCTGCATCACACCAGAAATTGCATAAGCCATGACCTTTTAAATGTCACACACTCATACAGACCTCATTGAAGTATAACACCAGTGACTATTTAAGCTGTATATCTGTAATGACCATGGTTGACAAGCATGTCTTCTGTGGCAATGAGAAATAATCACGTGTGGAAATGTATGTATTCTCTTTTACATATGTTTGAATCCCACATTGTACAAATTACTTTTAATACTGAGTAAGTCCCCACAAAATATGAGCCAAGTCATCCCATTGATCCCTCCAAAGTCATGGCTTGAAAGCCAAGTTATTTAGGATTTCAGTGTTGACCGGTGGACAAAGTATGACCAGGTGTAGCAGCACACATGCCATAAATCAATATGAAATGTCACATTATCCATGCTCTTTCATAAACTCCCTTCCTCTTTGTTTGGCAGTGTTTCTCTTCACTTACCATCACTCAAATGCATTTGGCGTGGTTGTGTGTGTTTGTCCACTGGTCATAAAACATGATATCATAAATTGATTGGAAAACGTTATAACAGTTGTTTGAGGATCTTTGCAGACATGGCAGGAGCTGGGAAGGATGGTGCCAAATTCAGGTGACAGAGATGGGGTGTGGAGGAGTCAAAAATATTTGTTGCACTCCTCCTGAAGTGCTACAGCCATAGGCTGCTGCATGGGGACTATACCCAGTCTCAGTATAAGGCTGAAACTTGGAACAGCCTAGCCAAGGCTGTCTCTAGTGCGACTGGCATACCACGCACTGGGGAGCAGTGTAGATACCACTGCAATGATCTAAGAAGGCACAACTCAATCAGTGGTTGCATGAGTTTACAACTGCTGACATCCCCAATTGTGTAAATATACAAATCAAGCAACTTTAAATGTCATGGGATGCTGTAGATAGCCAGGAGTGTTATGCATAATGCTTTCATGTCTCTTCTTTCGATTTTTATTTTACAGATACATAGGACAATTTTGGCGAACAGGGAGGCACATAATGTGGGACTGCAGCAACTCAAAGAGGCAAGGAGTTTGTATGCAGCATAACTGACCCTGATTGTAATAAATATATTGTGATTTCAAAGATCAGTATCATGTTTAGCATGCAAATCTTAACTGCAACAGTAAACATGCATGCTGACTGTTGCAACTCTTGGTAATTTTAGTAGGCAACTGTAATGGTGTATTCAGATTATATAGGTTTAATTCCCCCAGGTAACATATAGATTGACATTCAACAAGGATCATTTCTACATTTGACATACACCAATCTTGGCTTTACTGCCATGCTGTTAATGTAATATGTAGTATATTTTAAAGTATATATGGAATATCTGCATATTACAAGGATTACTTGTAACAATTCACAACCATTTTTTATTGTAAAAGCTCTATAGCTAGGATAATAATAAAATTATATTTATTGTAATAAAACATGAAAGTGACATATCATGATTCTAATCATCTCTTTTCTTTTTTGTCTCACCCTCCCCTTATATCTCTGTCTTGTGTATGTGTTTGTGTGTGGTATATGTGTGGTGTGTGTGTCTGGTGTCTGTGTGTCTGTGTGTGTGTGTGTGTGTGTGTGTGTGTGTGTGTGTGTGTGTGTGTGTGTGTGTGTGTGAACTGTAATCACACCATTCTGATGTCATTCTTTTATGCCAACAAACCAAATGCTTTTCAGCACAGGGGCCAACCTCTGCGACACAGCCTGCTAACCCTCCACTGGCTGCCGCAACAACACCCAGCAACTCTGAGATGTAACCTAGCATTACTGCCTGTGCAGCCCCTGCACTACCTGGCCCATCCACATCAAATAGCATTGCCCCAACTGCTAGTACATTGGTACCATCTGGGAGTATTGGTGGAGGGGGTGATTATATCACCAACCAGGAGCTGCCAAGGATGGCGCATGATATAATAGAAACTGTCCTTGTTGCCCACATCATTCACCTGGAGAGGTTGCTCATTAAGATAGAAAAGAGACCCCCATGTCAAGCAGTCTCACAGAGAACTGAGTAAGGGACCGTGATGACAGTTGTGAGGGTGTGGACTAGATTCTCACTGTTTCCACGCTTAATGGGCATGTGCTTCTGATATCCCCTACCTATCCCCAGTCATGGTGTCCTTCAACTATTTGTGTCCATGGCCATCCCTGTGTCTGTCTTGTTTGTCCTGTTTGTCTGCACCTGCTTCCTCACTTACTATACCCACCCGACCCTCAGATCCCTATGTCCCTTCCCCTAACATTCCTTTCTTTTTTTAAACAAACAAAAAAATGGGCACCTATCCCACAGAAAAAAAAAAATAAATTGCCCCACACATAGCTCTCTACTTTGCACATGTGTCTTCTCACCACACTTGATTTGCTCCAATATGTTTTCACCCATCTGTGTTGTGGTGACAGTTCAAATTAATCAGATTTTCTCCACATGTATACAATACCGCGTTGAAGAAGTGGAGATCTATGGTTCTTTCCTAATTCCCTTCTGCAAATTAATTTATTGCTTCCCCTTTGTTCTTCCTTCTGCTTGACCCCCTCCCATTTCACCAGTGTCCTATCTACCCCATTTTCACACCTTTAATCTGGTCAAAAACTAGAATCATATACCACATAGATGGCCAGAAATGGCCCATAAAAAGCCTTCACATTTTGTTCTCTGCATTTGCATGGAGTTTCTCATTTCACACCAGTGCCGAGTGGCAGTGAATGGCTCTGCACGTCCTATTGCTAGACCTGGTGATTTTTTGCCATCAGCCACACTAGTTTGGTTATCTCCATGCAATGGTGCTTGAACATGCTGCTGTATAGGAACACAGAGTTAAAGCAGAGTAATGGCATTACTTTGAAATATTTTGCCTGATAGTTCTGTACACAGCTGGATATAAGAAAGTGTAACTTCCTATGTGGACTGTTAACATAAATCACTTGACTGAGGATTTTTTTTTTTTGCCCATAGTATCAAGGGTTTAATTCCAGATGCCTCTTACTATAATTTCGTACTGTGATGTTATATGTACATGATATGTTTAGTCACCCACATTTTAACATTTGCTCCAGGTATGAGTGCTATGGGAGATATATTGGATACTGGCAAAAACAAATTATTTGCATCAACATCTATCCCCACAACTATTAAACATTTATCCAACCTTGTTCTGCTTGTCATAAGCTTGTTCTCTATCTACTTACCCTTCTTTACCACTATGTTAGTCAGTTCATTCTGCAGAGCATGGCAGCTTAATAATGAGAACAGACCAAAAACATGTCCATGGATGCTCCATTACATCAAACATTGTTATGTGTATGTCCATCTCTCCTCGTATTCACCGTTTCACTTCCACCCCTCTTTATGTGTGTGTATCTATTAGGCTGATGGATGCAAAGGTCATCTCATGGTTTCTGCATACTGGCATGACTCTGCTGATAGATAATTAAAACATGTTACCTTGATTTAATAGGTGATCAGTGCTCCTGTGGTGTTCAAGGTTTCAAAATCTGCTGTAGTATTCCCTTTGTTTCATGCTCAGGTGATGATGAATGAAGTGTTCATCTAACATCATGTGGAAACTGTCCTTGCTGTGAAGAAGGATACTGCACACACTTTTCATGATATCCAGTCCTGCACAAATCGTTAGCCATATCTGCTGACTCTGAGTCATAATAATCATTTCAAAACATGTACTCCCCCCTTGTCATTTTTAGAAAACTGTACAAACAATTAACTTGTGATTTGCAGTGTGGCCTGCAAAACAGCAAATAGTTGTATTGACGTAAGCATTACTGACACAGTTTAGGGAAGACACACACTTTAGTGTAGTCATTGATTACCATATTTGTAGTCCTGATCACATTTACTTAGCTAATGACAGCCTGACACCATTTGTAAAAAACTGAATCATCTGGATTTGTACCCTGGCTCATCTGTGCTCTGATCAGGTGATTACTGTTCTTATATACTGCAACACAGAGTGAGATAGACAGCAGGTTTATTTTCCAAACTCAGTACTCTCCAGAATGCTGATGTCCATGCCTCTCTGCTCAGCCTGTTTGCATGTAGGAAGGTGAACCAAATAAAATTTTACACTTTTTCCTTAAGCAGAGAACCATGTTTGTTCAGCACTTAACATCATGCAAATGGGGAAGACAAGCCCAACAGTTATGTATGGAATAAAACTTTGGCCCCAACATTTCAAAGTTATATTACACCATGCACATCATACTATCTGCCAGCAATTTCTCCAGAAACATATTTAGCAAGCCTGGCACATGAAACATAAACAACAGACAGATGTATTTTGCAGTTAATCACAATCTGGTCAATTATTATATGTCCCTATTTGCGCACAGTTTGACAAAGCACACCAGGGGACACTGGTACTTCACAAGTCCATGTTACATTCCTGAAATGCGAATCACACATGTGTTAATACTTTGCTATCATCTGCACAAATCAGGTTCTTGGAGATACACTATGTGGTTACTGGGCTGTAATCCTCCAATACATGGTAATGCATTCATAAACATAAGAGAAAAGCAGTGACATGTGTGCCTCACTGGAGACATACTTTCAGATATTTATGAGTGCCCCGCAACAATGCACTTCTAAATGATATATCAGTACTTGAGCTATTGTCAGACAGACTCAAGAATTACAGACTGTAACTGCATTGTTACATTTGGTATGGCTGTATTGTCAGACCAGATATTGGTCATCCATAATCACATCCCATTGAAATTGTCAGTAACTTGTATTAATGTGGACATACCTTCATCTGAATATGAAGACACATAACCCCATAATTACACTACTGCTCCTGTTTCCAAAGTGTGTGTTTGTGTGTGTCTGTGTCAGCTACACAACAACCTGAGAAATAGGTACATGTCTGTCTCACTTCTGCAATATGCATTCATGACAGCTTATCTCACCTAGGTTGCCAGGATGGATTTATATGTCCTGTTTCAAGATGCAGTCACACAATCATATCACAAGTCCTGGATTTGCAAACAAGTCTCATAACAGTATATATTCGAATCAGATTTTTGCAGTGGTGTGAGCATTAAGTAGTGTGCTCTCTAGGTTTTGTATTTAGATAGGTTGGGGATCTATTCTCACACCAGCTAACATATGTGTGTGTGTGTGTGTGTGTGTGTGTGTGTGTGTGTGTGTGTGTGTGTGTGTGTGTGTGTGTGTTTGTGTGCGCGCACGTGTGTGTGTTCATTCAGCTATCACTCTAGCGAACATTTAACACCACGATGTGAGTCCACAGGTATGTTTGACACTCCTGCAAACATCCTCTTCTTGGCCTACACTGATGATGTCATCCTCTATAAGGTGCACTCTGACACTATAAAAGATAGACTTGTGTGGTGATGATAGCATTAAGTACTATGTTCTGCAGCTCCTCTAACTAGGTAGGTAGGAGTTCTAATCTCACAGCAGTCAACTTCAGTGAGTTTGCATGTGTGTGTATTCATTCAACTATCAATCTAGAGACAGTTTAACACCAGGATGAGAGTCCACAGCTATGTTATACACTCCTCCAAACATCCTCTTCTTCTCTGCATACACTGATGATGCCATCATATATAAAGTACTCTCTGACACTATTAATAACAGATCTGTGCAGTGGTGATAGCATTAAGTTCTGCAGTTTATGTAACTGGATAGGTATGGGTTCTAATCTCACAGTAGTAAATGTGTGTGTATGTGTTCATTCAACTATCAGTCTGGAGGCAATCCTTGCAGATGTGGATTGTGGCTTATGTGTCATGCAGACCTATCAACTGGCTAGGATTATGCCTGATTTCTAATCTGAGTCTAACATTGTTCCTCTTAACCCTCCAAAAAGTAGTCATTTTTGGGGAAGAGATGGTGAATTCCCCTTATAGAATACTGACAATCATTACAATTGTACATGTCTGTTCTTGCAGAACAAGTATAATAAGTTCTACACACATATTCTGCCAATGCCTCAGATTAATGGTCCTAATATTTTAAAAGCATCCATAATTGTGTGTGTTTCTGTTTACATTTGTGCATGAGTCTGTTGCTGTGTGTCCATGATTAGATGAGAGGTATGCTGACATTTCAGTCATATTCAAGCAAGTCAATTTGCAAATCACTATGCACATACCCCCTGTTGTATAAACTGTCCATGCTAAATGTCTTCTACAGTGAGCATGTCAATGATATTTATATCACAACCATTCATCTTCATTGACACAAAACTTTGTGTGACCAACATATATATATATATATATATATATATATATATATATATATATATATATATATATATATATACTATCATCTGTGATGATATAATATACTCACAAAGTATGTGTAGACAGCAATACGTACTGTGCTATCTACATATGTGGTTATTGTAATGCTACTTACTTGTCCCAGAAGTGTAGATACATTGACATATCCTGTCTTGGGGAAACTGCCATATTTACCATGCCCTCTTCCTCTTTCCTCATTCCTGTCATACACATCTGTGCCCATTTTCATCAGCATACTTTAACTGTCTAGTGTAGGTTTCATTGTGTATGCCCTTGCTGTCCTCCCATTATTTCATTCTGCAAAAAATGGTTATACTATATATTGTACTCAGTACACTTTTCTTTACTGTGCTAATAGCATTGTTATTGCAGAAATTTCACTCCTGGTAGTCATTGTGGCTGTGTGTGCAATCTTGCTGAGCAGATTTGCTTGTAAACAAACTTGAGTGCTTCTTGTTTCTGTGCCCATGCTGCTCTGCATGGTTTCTTAGAGGCAGCATTGTTGCTGGCCATGAAACCATGCTTGTATATGTACAAGCATGATGAGCACCATGAATATGTGATTAGCACTGCTGCTCATCACACTAACATGTAAATGCCAAGTTACGTGAAGCCTTCACAGAGTTTACTGAAATCCCAGAAAGAGTATATCAGATTGGGAAAAAGGAATACAAATAATAAATGAGAAATTATGTGATAAAAATGGAAAAAAAATAAGTATGTGGTTATGGAAAGATCACATTTCCAGTAGAGTGGGTTATAAAAACTGATCTGAGTGGTGAGTAGCTTTTGAAGAAAAATATAAAAAATGTTTTTTTAGAGTGACAGTCAGATATAAGAAAAGTGAAAAAAAAATATAAATCAACATGTATTGCTGCTTTAAAGGATTTGTAAAGGGGATGATTGAGAATATTATGTGATAGAATGAAGAATTTATGAAAATAATCAAGAGAAAATTAAATAACTATTTAAGTCAAGATATTACTTACAAGGTAAAAGAGAAGAGGTATCAGCTTATTTGAGCAGCATAGTTAAAGAGAATACTAGTGTAGTAAGATAAATGGAAGATGAAATTATGTAAAGGAAATGTTTCAAAACAGAAAGAAGAAGAAAAAAAAAAAGAATGACATGCTATAAAATTAACAGCACAAGAAAATAAAAAATTGGCAAATGAAAATTCCTTACATGACTTTGATAAGGTATTTGGACAACAAAAGATGAAAGTTTGTGAATACCTGCAACTGGTTATAAATCCACAAATAATACAAAGAAAATCCAGCAGTCAACCTCCAAGCCCGAAAGACTTCAATAATCAGCAAAAAAATAAAAACATTAATGGTTAAGAGCTTTCATCCATAACAATAGACATCCTCAGAACCATATATAAAACTAATGAACTTGTTTAAAATCATTGCCCTAAAGACACACCTCCAAAAACAGCCAATCAGTAAAGGGCCAAAAAAAAGAAGTCCATCATTAAAGAGCATGAGCCCGTCTTCACCCACTAAATACAATGAGGCAATTTAAGTAAAATGGACCTACATTAAATATGCAAGATGTGTATTGTAAAAAAGGCAAAAAATGCAAAAAAAAAAAAAAAGAAATGAGAGAAAGGTAAATGATGAACCTACATGTTGTAGTTTATTGGCCTATCTATTTAGTTCACTAACAACAGAGAAATTAGCATTAATCCCTGCTAAACTGATAGCAAGTTTTAGTTGCCAATACATGTCACTATTGTTAGCAAAGGGAGGATTCTTATGTATGGACAAGGAAGATGGAGGTTTAGGATTAATAAACCCAGTTGTTTATGCTGCTTCTTTGAATTTGTACAACGTTTTGTTTTGGATGAATGATAAAAATGAAAAGTTGGTAACAAATTTATTAAAGTACAAATAGAGGAAAAGTATCTTTAAATGAAGAAATGAAATGTTATCTAGAAAAAAAAATAATTTTATGGAAAATAAAAACTTGATGAATTAGAAAATAAGAGGAAAGTGTGGTATAAAAATAGTATGATACGATATTATGTTAATCCTTTGGATGAGCTAGTGAAGTTGGACAGCTGCGGTGGTGCAGCATGTCGCCTCACAGCAAGAGGCTCTCCGGTTTGATCTTCGGCTGGGGTGTCTTCTGTGCAGAGTCTGTATGTCCTCCCTGTGGTCATGTGGGTTTCCTCTGGGTGCTCCGGTTTCCTCCTACATCCCCAAAGACATGCTGCAAGTGGATTGGACACGCTAAAATTGGCCCTAGGCATGAGTGCGTGCATGTGTGTGCCTTCTGTGGAAGATTGGGCGTCTAGCTGGCAACTCGACACCGTAAAAACTCCAATGCCATTCATGAGCAGACAAGGTGATCTGCTATGGCGACCCCTAACCAGGAAAAGCCAAAAGTGAGAGAGAGAGAGAGAGAGAGGGGGGGGGGGAGTGAATCAAAAAGTTAAGCTATAAATATATGACAAGCATGGTATAATCAGCAAGTAGAATGTCAAGATTTTTTATAGAGATTAGCAATTAATAAATTAGCAGTGAAAGGAAATATGCTGTATTAAAAATTACTGAAAGAGTCTGTGTATATTGTAGTAAAGAAAAAACTACAGAATATATTCTCTTACAATGTATAAGGGTTTCAAAATTTTGGGAAAAAAAGTTAAAGAAAAGTTCTTTGAAAATATAAAGAAGGTAAATGAAATAAATATGGATATGATTATGTATGGATATTATAGCCATACAACTTAAGAATATGTTAATAAAATAGATAAAAGGTTATTTTACATTGTGTGGACCATTTGGAATGAAAGGATAAATGAAATCATGTTTAATGGTAAATGGAAACTAGCAGTAATTTTAAGAAAAATTAGATGATGATTGTTGAAAAAGGAGTGGGGGTCAAATAAAGATAATGAAGACAATAGTTTAACATAATAATAAAAAGTAAGATATTTATGACTGCATGACAATAATGGAAAGGAATGGAAAATTGTACACTGTATACACTGTAAATATGTAAGTTTGTAAATAGTATTGTAAATAATGTTGTATGACAATAATGGAAAGGAATGGAAAATTGTACACTGTATACATTGTAAATATGTAAGCTTGCAAATAGTATTGTAAATAATGTTGCATGAAAATAATGGAAACAAATGGAAAATTGTACACTGTATAATTTGTAAATATGTAAGTTTGTAAATAAAGAACTGTTCCTGTTTTTGATAGGTATTAGTGGATCTTTACATCACTTGGGATACCACCAACTCAAGCAGATGGGATCTTAGTCTAATGCCTTATCTGAAGGATAACACCCTCAGGAGTGCAGCACCCTAATACTACACTGCCATGGCAGCAATGCATCTACCTTGTGTGGGAATAGAACCCACAGACATCTACTCTAAAGGCAAATATACTACCTGTTGTGCCACTAACACTTACTGTCTAGCCTTAAACAGCATTAAATCAGTTGGACAAGAAAACAAAAAAAATGCTTCATGCATATCAAATGATATATAACAAACAGTGCATACCAAGGTTAGATAATCAAAAAGTGATATGGGCCTCCTCAAAATTGACTAGCTGTATAGTTCTGCACTCATGGGACTGCATATATATATATATATATATATATATATATATATATATATATATATATATATATATATATTTGCTGACCTCATCAGTTCTAAACATAGTGAAAATTGTAAAGCATGAAGAGAAGAAGTCTAAGATGTTATCTTTGCTTATTTTAGCAGGAGCATTTTGGAACATAGGGGAAATGGAAATCAAACTAGAAGTAGACAAGAATCAAACAGCAACTAAAACTGTCAAACAGGGAAAGAATTTAAAGAAAGGATCTAGACAAAAAGGAAAGAAAATTGGAAACTCCACAAATATTATGATAAGTTTAGGACACTCCTACAACAACCATGTTTACCAAGGTTTGATACAGGAATGGTTATAGAGAGGTGAATTTAAACCAAAAGATGAAATGCTAATAATGGTGACCCAAGACAGAGGGCTTCACTCACACTGGCTTACAAAGTCTATTGAAAAAGTTGGAGATACAGACAAATGCACATTCTATGAGACAGAACTGGAAACTGTTGCACATCTCATTACTGGGTATGATACATTCATGGCTGAGGGTCTGTATACTGAAAGGCATGATAATATGGCAAGACTTTTGCACTGGAGATTGTGCAAACACCACAATCTATATGTAGCTGGGAAGCACTGAAAACATGAACCACAAAGCATTATTAACAATGATGAAGTTCGGATGACATGGGATCACCTGATAGCAACAGATAAAAAAAAAAATAGATGCAAGAAAACCAGAGATAGTCCAGGAGAAAAAGACAAAATTAGCATTAATTATTAACTACCCCCGGCAATTATAGTGTTTTACATACTGAAAAGCATAGAGTTATAAAATGCCAGGATTTGCAAGCAGAAATGACAGCAATGTAGAAGAAAGATACCCAGACAGTTCCAATAGTAGTATGAGCAACAGTACTAATAAAAAAATTACAGTGATATTTAAATATGCTACCAATACATGTAATCCCATCTGAATTACAGAAGGCAATTCTGAGTACATTGTGGATTCTGAAAAGAGCACTCTTGGCTAACATCAAAGACTTATTTCATGATCATTAATCTTACCCTGACGTAGGAATGGGGTATATTCCCATCACAGTATTAGAAACACAAAACATTTGGGGAAATTAAAAAAAGAGAGAGTGGGAACAAGTGTGTCTGTTACCAAGATATGCTTTAAAATTCTGTAAGTTTTGTATATTTGATTGGAAGTGTCTTTACAAGTATTTCTACACATCAGCAAGACTAGAGAAAATATTGCTCAATGCCAGTGATGAAAGCTGGAGAAGTAAGTAAGGGAAAAGAGAAGACTGGTTACAAATTAATAATGCAGAGCTACTCATAACCAAATTACAACTAAACCAGAACAAACATATATATATATATATATATATATATAAATAGACATCTACATCCCTCTAGAAAACAATGCCAGTACAATTGAAATCATTCTCCAAAATATCACAAAAGCCATATTACAGGAAACCATTACTGCAGGAGACCATAACACAGACTGGATGACATGTAACTCTGACAATTCTCATATCTACCTAAACCTCCATGGTTTCACTCAAATGATTTCTCACCCAACTAGAAGTGACAAGAAAACAGATAAACAATCTATTTTGGACTGGTTGTTAACTAATAAACCCTAGTATTACCAAATAGCAGGGTGTCTCTCAGATCACTTGGAACCTCCTTACTGAGAAATAACAGCAACCCTACTAAACTAATCAACTTCTGCCAAATTCATAATAAGAAAAATCTTAACTTACAGATTCTACTTAATATTCTTGAAAAAAACAGACTGGCCTTAGATGCTGCTGTGCAGCACTTCAGTGACACCTTCCTTACTATTATAAACAGACTTGCACCTCCAAGAACAGTTTGTGTCAAAGCCAACTACACACCATGGTTAACCTATGAGACTCGCACCCTCCTAAAACAAAGAGACAAAGCATGGCAAACCTGGGCTAAAAATAAATCCCTCCAAAACCATTTAATTTACCAGCAACTTAGAAAAAGTGCCAAACACCAAATTAAACTAGACAAACAACACTACTCTTCTAATTTACAATGGAAATGCAGAATGAATCCACAAAAATTCTGGAACACAATCAATAACATACTTCATCCTGGCCAAACCACAAACTCCCCCCCCAACTTACCTGATAACACAAACAATGTTGCTGAACAATTTAACATATTCTTCACTGAAAGTGTTTTAGCACTAAGAATAGCAAGTCTCCCACATTGCCAACAACCAACAATCCAAGCAATATTGTAGATCCATTCTCATTTCAGACAGTCTCAAAACAAACTATTGCAAAACTATTAAAGGAGTTGGAACCCACTTCACTGGCAGCAGATAATTTGCCAGCAGAATATCTAAAATTAAAGCAGATGTTATTGCCTTCCCTGTGTCAATACTTATAAACAGCTCTACAACAGAACAGTATGTCCCAGCTATTTGGAAAATTGCATATATTACACTATTACACAAAGGTGGTAATTCAACAGAACTAACAAACTACCGGCCCATTGCTATACTTTCACCACTTTCTAAAATTCTGGAAAGTTGTATGCACTTTCAAGTTCTTAAGCACTTTCTAAACAGTAATCTCCTCTCATCGTCACAGCATGGATTCCGACCACATCATAGCACTACTACAGCTCTTCTAAGTTTCCCTAATACTATAAATAAATTCAGAGATAACGGCAAAATAGTGTCTTCTGTCTTTCTGGACATGTCTAAAGCATTCAACACAGTTTCCCATCCTAAGTTACTGTCCACTCTGAAAAATCTTAATATCAATGCTGATGCTGTTAACTGGTTTCAAAGTTATCTATCTAGCCGCCAGCAAGCTGTGAAATGGAAGCAAGATCTATTCCCACTACTTCCTGTGACACTTGGAGTCCCTCAGGGTTCAATCCTAAGGCCCCTCCTCTTCAGCATATTCGTAAATGATCTTAATACTGCCTCTGCTCAAGCATCTATCATACAATACGTGGATGATTCAACCCTCATATGTGCAGCATCCACAATAACTCAACTTCTTACAGTCACACAAAAAGCCTTCTCTGATATTGAAACATGGCTAGCAAACTCACAACTTATTCTCAACTCTAATTAACTTATAGTTTCATAGTTTCATAGTATAGTACTAGGCTATCTGCCCTGGGGCATTTGTAAGCCTAGCCATAGTGATGTGGCTTTTGCCACCCCATGAAATGGTACAAAAATATACAGAATAAATCTAGAATACTGTGCCTCTGTCTAATAGTGACACAGTGAAGGTCCCCTTATATAATAGAATTAGTTTACTGTGCCCCTGTCTAGCAGTGACACAGATGTGACCCCTGGGGTAAACTTACGATCTCCCATCCACTCATTAAGATTTCTCTTGAAGAGAGTCAGTGAGGGGCTCTGCCTAATATGAACTGGGATCCTGTTCCAAAGCATGGGAAGCCTCTGGATTATGAATCTATCCCTCTAGCATGTCCTATTCATACTTGTACCGAGGTTTAAGTCTTTAGCTCTCGTGGTCCTGATGGATTTGGATTTTTTGAGGTGGAGCATGTCCATCAGTTCCTGATTGGACATGGCCTTGTACATCAGGCAGAGATCACCTCTGAGCAGGCGGTATGCTACTGAATAGAGCTGAAGTTTCTTTAGTCTGGCAGAATAAGACATATGTTGGAGACCCTTGATCCTTTTGGTGAGGTACTTTTGTGGTCTCTCCAGCTATTGCAAGTGCCGGGTGAGGTACATACCAAATGGGGCATTGTACTCAATCATGGGTCTGATGAGGGAGGAATATAGGGGTACAATGACATCCTTGGATCTGGATGTGAAACCCTTCATGATGAGGTGTGCAAGGTAGAATGTTTTTCTAACCACTTTGGCAACGTGGGTGTCAAATGAGAGGTCGCTGTCTACTTGGGTCCCTAGGTCTCTGATTACTTTTTCCGTACTCAGTGGGTTGCTGTCTATGTGATAATTTGTGGGTACTTTGTTTTTTCCAAAAGGGATGGCTATACATTTTTTGGCATTTAGTTTAAGGCCGTGACTACGGTACCAGTTGTCCGTTTCAGTGAGGCCTTTTTGTAGGATGTGTGTATGTGCTGGTGTATCGACTATGGTGCCTAGTTTGCAGTCATCTGCGAACTTTGTCAGCCACAGCCCTCCCATGTTTGCTTTAACATCTGAGAAATAAATGCCGAACAAGAGGGGTCCCAGGACAGATCCCTGTGGGACACCACTTGTGACTGGCTTTGAGTCTGACATTGCTCCAGCGATTTTAACTTTATGGGTTCTGTCCTTTAGCCAGTTTGCAACCCATCTAGTGACATAAGGGTTTACTTTTAAGCTGTTTAGCTTATCTATGATGCCTGAGTGGGGTATTGTGTCGAAGGCCTTAGCCAAGTCCAGGTATGCTGTATGGACTGCTTTGCCCTCATCAATGGCTCTAGTGACTGTTTCAAAAAGTCAACCAGGTTTAAAAGGTAGGATCTGCCCTTTACAAAGCCGAACTGGGTGGGGTCAAGCGTCTGTAGGTCCCCTATGTCTCCGTTTATGAGTTCCATAATGATTCTTTCCATAGCTTTGCAGACCAGGCTAGTCAAGCTTATGGGGCGGTAGTTTCCAGGGTCTGTAGAGGCACCCCTTGTGGAGTGGGACCACTGTTGCTGTCGCCAGTGTTCAGGTACATATCCCAGTAAGGCTAAGGTTAAATAGCATTTTTATGTGTGGGTTTAGCTCCTCTTGGAGTTCACGTAACACGCACCCCGGGATACCATCAGGTCCCATTGATGCTGTGTTTTTTGCTTTGGTTAGGGCAGTTCTCACTTGGACATCTGAGATGACAGGGAGATTACATTCAGCTGGGATAAGTATTTCTTCTTTTGGGGGTGAAGGAGGCGAGAAATTTGCACTGAACCTGTCAGCCAGAATGTTAGCAATATCTGTGGGATCAGTGTATTTTTTGTTGTTGTGAACCAACTCTGAGCATATCTGAGTGTTTTCTCCCAGGTTTCTAACATAGCTGAAGAAGGCTTTGTGGTTATCTTTAGTGTCCTTAGCGATTTTTCTCTCAAAGTTTGCCTTGGATGTTTTTATGAGAGAACGTAGTTTTCTGCTAATGTTGATCAGAGATGTCTTCCCTTCATGGGATTTCGCTCTGACATGCAGTAGCTTCCTTCTTTTGTTATACAATTTGTTTATGGCTGAGGTCCACCAGACAGGACGCTTACATTTGGTGGAGAGGGACTTGGATTTGTTTGGGATTGCATGATCCATGCATTCTTGGAGATGTCCATAGAAAGCATTTGTGAAGGATTTGGCATTGTGGGATGTGGTATCCAGTGGCACAGTGGGCTTAAAGGATACCATCTCAGTCTTAAGAAGAGTGAAGTCTGCTTTTGAGAAGTTTTTCACTGTGGTCTTTTGTGCTGGGGGTGGAGGTGGGATATGTATATCCAGGGTGATTAGTTTGTGGTCAGATCTCAGTAGTGAGGGGTATACTTCTGGTGTGGAGCATTTTGTCCCCATGTTTGTGATGATCAGGTCTAGTATATTATCTCCCCTAGTGGGAGAGGTGACTAGTTGTTCCAGTGCATTTGAATTTATGAATTCCAGGAACCTTTGGGCTAGGGTATTAGGGCTAGAATAATGTACCCAATCTATGTTTGGGTAGTTGAAGTCTCCCAGTATGATGGTATTTTGTGATACATTCATATCCTCCAATGTCTTCAGGAAGGCTGAGTGGGGTTCTTGAGATTGGGATGGTGGTCTGTAACATGCTACCAGTTGTATAGCAGTTTTGCCTATGGTTAGTTGCACCTCTATGGTCTCTGATGCTGATCTTTCATCCATCTAAACCTACTAACCTCCCAGCTAACTGTTATATCATTACCAGCAATACTACTAGGATTTTCCCAGCTTCCCAAACAAAACTATTAGGCATCATAATCAACAGACTAAAATTTGACATACACATTTCTAACACAATCAAAAAGGTTCAAAAGAAAATGGGAACAATGCATAAAAACAAAAAATTCTTAACAAACGCTGTAAGAATAGCCATAGCTAGAACCCACCTTCTCTCCTCACTCTTACATGCATCCCCCATACTTACCAACCTCAAAAGTCAGACCTAAGTAAATTAGAATCATGTTATAATAAGATTGCCAAATTTGCAACAGATTCTGCACATTCAACCCCTCACTGTCAATACCTAAAATCTTTCTTGGCTGAAACTACCTCATATTGTGAACTATAGTCAGTTAATAATGGCTCACAAAATAATCCACAATCCTGACAATGTACCTTCTCTAAAAATCTTCTACAACCCTTCTCTAACATTCATACTCTTTGATCATCTAACAAAGACTTACTCCAAGTAACCAAAGTATCCAATACAGAAGGCAACTCTCTTTACTCTAACTTTGTTGCTAAAAACTGGAATATCCTTCCACATATTATTAGATCCATAAGCAATATTAATCATTTCAAAATTTCTCTCAAAAGACACATTTGAATCCTGACTTTGCACATGTAACCCTCCAGGTTAATTATTAACTTAGCATTACTTATACAATTTGGCTGTACATACTAACTCTGTTAACATATCCCTTCTAACAACACTACTTCTCTATAAGTACATTCCTAGCTGCAACTCTCACCACGGAACTATTGCTAGCTATGCACTACTTTGCCTAAGTGTTTCTCCCTGCTTAATTTCCTAACTAATATTATGTTCCTCCACATATATAAATTCAACCATATATTTGTATATATTTGACTGTATGTACTAACTCTGTTAACATATCCCTTCTGACAACACTACTTCTCTATAAGTAGTTACACTCCTAGCTGCAACTCTCACCATGGAAGTATTACTAACTATGCACTACTTTGCCTAAGTGTTTTCCCCTGCTTAATTTCCTAACTAATGTTATGTTCCTCCACATATATAAGTTCAACCATATATCTGTCTATATTCAAGTGTTTAAAATCTTGTTCTGTTTGATACTATGTATATATTTTTGTTTTTACATTTTTATCCTGTAAATGTGTTACTTATTTTTTTGTCAATTTTGTTTATAATTTCTATTACTTGTTGTGATAATTTGTATGTAAGCTTAGACTGGAGCTTTTCTCCCTGGCCCTCTGCTGAAAATGGGCATTGTCCCAGTTGGACCATCATGGTAAACAAATGTAAAATAAAATAAAATAAAATAAATAAATATTTTTGGACACAACCACAAAGAAATTTAAGAAAGACTTTTTTCAGTTATTAATTCTGTTATTTAGCAAAAATGAAGACCTAAGAATTGGAAAACAGAGAATATGACTAGTTTGGAGAACCTCAGAAACCTGGTAACCTAATTATCTGATGATGAAGAGGCCTCTGGAAGGAAGACTACAAATGAAAACTACTTGAATAAATGCATTCCACAGTATCAATAGCTTGAAAAATTGGACAGAGGATGACTGCATGTTATAGGACTGTGGTGCCAATTAAGTAGATTTTCAGGGTGGTCTTCTCCCTTCCCCCAACACACATGCATTTAATTGTCATGTAGTGCTTGCAGTACACAATTAGTTTTAGTATTATCATACAATGGGACACTCAGGTATTACTGAGTAAATGTGAGATGATGCGCACTCATTTTATCACACTGCTGCAGGAATAGCATGAGAGCTATCTCCTTTGCATTGTACAAATAAGTTGTTACAGACAGTAAATTGTGATTTTCACAACTGGAGGTCTTCTGAAATCAGCTCTGCAGAATGTGCAATATTACTATTTTTTCACAACATTACTAATTTTATATAAAGCTTTGTTATACAAACATCTTGCTTTGCTGGTTTTACTACACTATACTCTTTTTTTTGTCTAATAGAATTCTTGCTTTCTCTTGAAGACATGTCCTGCTTTGATGTTAAAGAGAGTATGGTGCTACTGTTTTTGTCAAAACCCCTTTTTGGCTGTTTTTATGTCTCTTTCACCAGATCATTTCCCTTTAATTCTTGCAGTTTGGTAAAATTTATTTGCAAGCCATTTTATCTGTTGTCCTCATAGTAACCAATATGTTCTTAACCATCTGTACAGTGTTCTCCCCCCTCAACTGCTGTTACTTTTTCTCTTGCTGAGTAAAAAAAGAAAAGGAAAGAAAAGAAAGAGGATGCTGAGTGAAGATAATCTCCATTGTCATAGCCTGTAGGATACAAGTGTGAAATATTTGTTCAGAGGTCTGTGGTTCACAGACTGCAGTTGGGGGTATTATGAAATTTGGGGTCTACTTTGAAACATCTAAAACCCATAACATCGAATTTCATAACACCTAACACTACAAATCACAAGAAAATAACATCCCCTCCACATATAATGACACCAAACTATCAAACACACTTTTTCTACATTTCTGCAGGGGGGCAAGCCCCCCTGCACCCCCAATGTGGGGGGCTCTGCCCCCTGTAAATTAAATATACCAACTCCGAGATCACACTACAGTGAGAAAAAGTTAATTTCCTAACCCCACTGTATCAAGCCCCCCTGCAGAAACGTAGTAAAAAGTGTGTTTGGTAGTTTGGTGTGATTATATGTCATTATATGTGGGGGGATGTTATTTTCATGTGATTTGTACTGTTACATGTTCTGGTCTCAATGTTATAAAATTAGATGTTATGGGTTTTAGATGTTTTGAAGGGGACCCAAAATTTGCCATCACAATGATGGGGTTTGTTATATTATTTATAAGTCATTCTATGTTGGATTAATGTCTATCTTCTTCTTCTTTTTCTTTTGGCTGCGCCCGTTAGGGGTCACCATAGTGGATCATCTGCTTTCATTTCTTCCTGTCCTCTGCATCTTGCTCTGTCACACCAACCACCTGCATGTCCTCTCTCACCACATCCATAAACCTTATCTTAGGCCTTCCTGTTTTCCTGTTACCTGGCAGCTCCATCATTAGGATTCTTATTCCAGTATACCCAGCATTCCTCCTCAGCACATGTCCAAACCAACACAATCTCGCCTCTCTACCTTTGTCTCCAAACTGTCCAACCTAGGCTGACCCTCTAATATACTTATTCCTAATACTGTCTACCCTCGTCACACCCAGTGCAAATCTTAACATCTTTAACTCTGCCACATCCAGCTCAATCTCCTGCCTTTTTGTCAATGCCACTGTCTCCAACCCATATAACATAGCTGGTCTCACTACTGTCTTGTAGACCTTCCCTTTCACTCTTACTGGTACCTGTCTGTCACAAATCACTCCTCATACTCTTCTCCATCTACTCCATCATGTCTCCATTCTCTTCTTCTCCTCTCTTCCACACTCACCATTACTCTGAACTGTTGATCCCAAATATTTAAACTCATCAACCTTCACCACCTCTACTCCTTGCATCCTCACCATTCCTCTATCCTCCCTCTCATTCACACACATATATTCTGTCTTAGTCCTGCTAACCTTCATTCCTCTCCTCTCTAGAGCATATCTCCACCTCTCCAAGGTTTCCTCAACCTGTTTCCTACTCTCTCTACAAATCACAATGTTATCCAGAAACATCATAGTCCAATGGGACGCCTGTCTGATCTCGTCTGTCAACCTGTCCATCACCATTGCAAATAAGAAAGGGCTCAGAGCTGATCCTTGATGTCATCACACCTCCATCTTGAATGCATCCATCACTCCTACTGTAGACCTCACCACCGGCACACTGCCCTTGTACATATCCTGTACCACTCTTACATACTTCTCTGCTACTCCCAACTTCCTCATACAATATTACAAATCCTCTCTAGGCACCCTGTGATATGTTTTCTCTAAGTCCACAAAGACACAATGCAACTCCTTTGACCTTCTCTATACTTCTCCATCAACACCCTCAGAGCAAACATCACATCTGTTGTGCTCTTTCCTGGCATGAGACTACTGCTGCTCACTAGTCATCACTCCCCTTCTTAACCTAGCTTCCACTACTCTTTCCCATAACTTCATGCAGTGGCTGATCAGTTTTATCCCTCTGTAGTTACTTCAGCTCTGCACATCACCCTTATTCTTAAAAAATTGGCACCAGTACACTTCTTCTCCACTCCTCAGGCAACCTCTGACTTTACAAGATTTTGTTAAACAATCTGGTTAAAAACCCTACTGCCATCT
>NC_056726.1:507845650-507848150 GCF_019279795.1 Protopterus annectens | reverse complement strand
TTAATAAAGATGTTTCTTGTTTAAAAAAAAGGCAAAGGCCCGTCTCAGTTACAGAAAAATATTAGAATCTATTTTTGACTGCAGTATTGCAAGTCTTAAAGTCTCTTTCAGAGCTGCTTTGATAAAGACCTCTGGTGTTCGGCCATTAAAATTCACTTAGTGGCTATTTCTAACCTTCATCCTACCTGGACTCTATATACCTGGCTTCCATACCTCTCAGCCTTTGAGCATTAAAAATCATAGCATTTGCTTTTAAAAAATCACAACAGATGGTCAGAAAGAGGCACACTTTCTTATTTTTTCACATTAGGAGGTCTTTATATACCAGACCTTATGTTGTTAGTGACAGGAAATTTGTGCACAGTCTTAGCTTGTTTATTTACTAAGGTATGTATCCATAAACAGGTATGACTTTATGGGGGACATCAGCAAATCTAGAAAGAGCAAAGCTAAAGGGCCAAGATCATAGCACTGCGCTTAAATCATAGCAGTTGAGAGGTATGCTGAACTCACTTAAAATATGTTAAGCCTTTCTAAGAGATTATTTTCTCTTTAAGTCTTCCAGCAAAGTCCCTCCCCTCCCATACAACATTTATTTTATACTGGAAAATTGAGTCTTTCCCAGTTTGAGCTAGATGTGTCAATAGAGTTGATTTTTTTAATCCTGGAAGATTTAATGCCTAGAGAAATCATTGAAATACTCTGAACTATTCACCTCACTTGCATGTTGTCTCAGTATTCCAGTCAGGGAAAAAAAATCTCTTTCGCTTTGTAGATGAATGCAGATAACTCAGATATTATACAGCTAGGGAAAAAAGTACATTTTTAAGTTAGAGCAAGTTTTTGTCTTCTTAGCTAAGGGCTGTGAAAGTGAAAAAGTCACTAAGAATACTTATCGAGGTGAATGTATAATTGTATTGCTTTTTTTATAAGCAGTATGGTAACACTTTAAAGTGTACTTTCCTTGACTCCACTGCATATGTGGATGAATTCCTCTCAACAACTTAGACAACCACATTTTGACTGGTGGCTCAGGTGGTAAAGGACCCAGGTAGGACAGCGTGGGAGTAAACAGCTTAAGTTGGCTTTCTGTCCTGGTAGGAAGGAAATGATGGTCCTGGTCAGCCTAAGTGCTCCCATGCAAATGGCCATAAAGCTGGGATTGGTGGTCTAGGCTGGTGATGGCAACCATCACAAGCACATGCTCTTGGAGGGTATAGAATGTGGATAATCAAGATAATAATCAAACTGAAAACCGAGATGGAGGAAGGCAAGGAGAAAGTCAACGATTATGGCAGATGTAACCATGCATGGGACATTACCATCAGAAACGGATTCTGTTCGGATGACTGAAAATATAGGTAGTGTTAAATAATGAACTTAAGAAGTCAAACTATTGTGAGGCAATGTCAATAGTGTAAATTATGTATTATCATTTAGTTAGTACAGTTTTTAGGAAAATTCAGCTACAACCAGGAAATGCGTATGTACTAATCAGCATATCAGATTATAGTTCAGCCAATTGTCATGCAGTAAAAGTCCAATTATGTTTTACAAGTATTTTCTAATTTCATTTATAGTATCTGACTGTGACATTTATTTCTGAGTGGCCTTGAATTAAACAACACTCCCACATCCAGTATACATTTTTATCAGTCTAATAGATAATGGCATCCCATGACCATAATCAATAAAGAGAATATTAAGTGAAGTAATCTCTTTATGGGGTAATTTATATGCTGTGGTGCAACTGTAGAAAATTTCATAAGCAGAAGAAAACCCAACCTAACCCCCACACCCACTCCTTATTAATGTTCACTCTAGGGTTGCATGATCTCAGAGGTAGAGTACATCATGCACTAACTTCTGAGTTTGTGTGACTTTGGAGTAGGAATAATTAAACAGCAGGGTGTAAGTAGTGCAGTGGAGATTGGTGTTTTGCAAAAATAAGTGTTATGGTACTTATTTCAATCCATTTTGTACCACAAACATCAGTGTTTGATGTTCCAAAATGCACTACATTAATTTAATGTACACTTCTTGTATTTAAGAAAACTTACCCCTCCTTAAAGTATAAATCTTTACATAAGCTATTAAAATGATAATGTATAAAAATAAGTACTTTAGTTGTTTACATTTGTAGAGCAGTGGTATTAAGTTTAAATCAAATGTTATCAGTATATGACAGACCAAGTGAAGCATACCGCTGTCTCTCAGTAAAACATGCAGAAAGTTGCATTAATCAAGTGATTGTTTTTAAAAAAGACGGTGTCAAATGTAAAAACTTCCAGTTCATCTTGCAGCATGTAAAACATGAACTTCACAAAATATATGCATCTACTTTAGTTAAACTGGCGCAAAACTGTTACAAACTGGAAGTAGATATAAATTTTCAAACATGCTGTCATTTCTAGTGCCTTTAGTTCAAGTAATTCAATTACCTTACTTGGACACTAGCTTGTTGGACTCTATTTTCCCCATCATACAAATTTAAAACAAA
>NC_056726.1:507745650-507838150 GCF_019279795.1 Protopterus annectens | reverse complement strand
CAGGGCCCATTGATGTCATGTTTTTAGCCTTAGGGAGTGCAAAGATGATCTGCTCTCTTGAGATAATAGGCTGAGGAATGTTGTCAGGTATACTTTGGGGGACGACCAGTCATGACAGGGTGGGGAAGTCTGATACAAATCTGTCAGCTTGTAGGTTAGTTATTTTGTCTGGTTGAACATGAATGGTGCCATCCACAGCTAGCTCTATGCATAGCTGAGTATTCCCCTTAAGATTTTGGACATAGTTAAAAAGTGCTTTGTGATTTTCCTTGGGTAGGGAAGCTATTTTTGATCTATAATTTGCTTTTAATGGCTTGACTAGATCTTTGACTTAGATGACTGAGGGATCTCTTCTTCTGCTGAGCCTGTTTCTGCTTATTTCTGGACATTAGTTTCTTTCTTTTGTTGGATTTCCTGTTTATACCAGGGGTCCACCAGTGTGGCTTGTTTTTCTGGCAAGATCTGGGTTTAATCCGGTTTGGTACTGCTGATTCTATACAACTGCTTAAGTGGCTATACAGGGATTGCTGTATGCATCTGCATAGGATTCTGTATTTTCTGGGGTCAGGGGAGCTTTGAAATTTCTTATTCCATCACTTGGTAGGAGTAATTTGTCTTGACAATATTATTTAGCATTTTTAAGCTTGATGGGGTATCTGTCCTTATATTTATTTGATAGTAGACCATTTTGTGGTCTGATCTTAGCACACAGGACATTACACCCATGTTAGTGAACACTGTCCAGGATATTTGAGCCTGTATCCCTTTTGAAATGTATACTTATCTTGTCTTGTTTCTTTTGTAACTCCTGAGCTATAACAAAATTGAGTCCACGCTGAATCAGTTCCCTACCCTGGTATTCAAACAACAAGCAAACAAACTACCCTGACTAACTATTTCTGAGGCACTAACCTAAACCATTTGGAGGTTTACAGACAGTTGTATTTACCGCTAACCTTGCTTCCCCCTGGCTGTTCTCTGCCTGTCTACCCTAGTCAACCTCTCTTACTCCCCCTTGCTGTTTTTCCTTCATCAGTTAAGGCCCTTCATTCCCTGTTGCCCTGGTGACTGTAACAGGGCAATCTAAAAGTCTTGCAGTGTCTACTAGGTCATACTTCCTGGTAATTAAAAAACAAACCTAAACAGTCTTCAGAATACATAAACTTAGAACCTTCTTAGTGCTGAGGAAATCATAGTCCATATTCCATATTTCCTCATGGGATTGTTCAATATGATCAGGAACTTCCAAGCTTGATGTGACCTTCATGGCAGCAGCCTTAAAGAGGAGGTCTGTGTTTCCATGCTCATCTGTACATCCTCCAGATAGAGAATAGTGAGCACTGCATAGGCTGTAAAAGCAAGCTTTTGCATCAACCACCCTGTGGACATATATGCTTTTCTTGTATTGTGACCTGTTTGATGAACTGCAATAGTCTCTGAGGAACTGTCTGATGGGTAGACCGAGGAGAGGTTCAAGGCTTAGAATTCCAGAACCTCTACTGCTGGTAACCTGATATATCTGCAAATATCTGATACTTCCATACATTGGTAGTCATAGCTCTACCTTATCTGATTTGCAGAAGACATTACAGCATCCTTTATGGACTGGATCTTTAGAAAGCTTCCACTGTTTAGCCTAGAAATCAGTGATTCACTAAAAGTTCATATAGGAGACAGGGCAAGCCCTTTCAGCTTCAAGTTTGAAACTTCGGGTCTATATTAGAAGACCAACTGTTTAGGTGATCGAACACCTAAACATCAATCTTCTAATGTCGAACGTCCCAGGGAAACACGTCCCTTGGCCAGAAAACAAAAAACATTACTTTATGTCTAAATTAAGTGGGGGCTTTGCCCCCCACACCCCCCTAACTAAATATACCAACTCCGAGATCACTCAACAGTAGGGAAATAGCAAACTCTGGCGAACAGCCAAGGAAAATCTTTCCCTGCATTAAATTGGCCATTCGCCGTTTTTTTTGCTTTCGATATTAGAAGATCGATGTTTAGGTGTTCGATCATCTAAACATTCGGTCTTCTAATATAGACTCTGAAACTTCACCCCCCCCCCCGCCACAATGATTCTTGTTTTGACAGCAGAAAAGCCAGTGGAGGCCCTGAATCCATAAGAAACTGCAGCCCCAGCAGCAGGAAGTGCAATGGATCCAAAAAAAAAAAAAAAGTTAATTTAGTTGCTAACAAGGATCTAGCTTGGAGGCCTAGATCCATGGTGATTTCAGGAAGGCCATGAGCAACCCCAGGGTAACCAACAATAATTAGCATTCCCAATGTGATAGCCCTCTGATGGAAGTGGTCAGGAGAGATACACCCTGCATGTACAAGCATAATGTCCAAAAAGACTATAGTGTCAAACCAGCGGATGCATAAAGGAAGTGATGTGCCACAGCTATCATGTAATGTTCTCTCCTGTTTCCTTTCCTATCCTTGTCACATGTTGCCTCTCTGCAAAAAGTGGCAGCAAGGAAAGTGCTGCAGTTTCTTCTCAACAAAAACATTAACCAAAATGTCTAAACAAAATCAGATGATTCTCCTCCTCGGTGAATATGAATGAAAACCAAACAAAAACAGAATAAAACCTGGAAGAAAAATAAAATGTCCGAGTAATGAAATGTAATAATTTATCTAAAAATAAAGTTAGCACTCTCATCTTTTGAAAGTACACACAGACTGAGACTTCTTTAGGTTTTGAACACAGCACTCCATTTCAGTGCTTTTAAAAGTAAAAAAAAATCACAACTAATCACATGATAAAGTATGACACTTCTAATTCTTTAAAAAAAAAAAACTTTTGAAATTTACACTGTGATTTAAGCCTTAACCTTTGCAGACATCTAACAAATTGTGCCACCCATATTCTCTGTAATTGCTTCAATCTCTGTTATTGACAGATATATCACTGAGCATGGAAAAAAAATAAATTTATTAAAATCTACACATTTCATGTTTTGTAGCGTAAGACTGGTAAATAGTATTGTTTAAAAGCATATATGAGTAAATAAAATTTTTGTTCATAGGTTCATAGGCTCATAGTAAATACTAGACTAGTTGCCATATGGATCATTTTATAACTAGCCAATTTTCCTTACAGAAGTGAGAATCAAACCCTTTACTTTGTGTCTATGAGGTACACATCTTAACCATTATACCAACTCCCAAACCCAAAAATGCATTAAAGCATGTCTGACCAGGAATCAAACCTGGACAGTGCTGGTGAAAGTGATGAATCCTAGCTATTTGAACACAAGAGATTCCTCTAAAATACTAGATTAATGGCCCACAGAGTATTATAAGCTTAGCCAAGAACTCATTGTTAGAATCAAGCCCCATACCTTGTATCTATGAAGTAAGGACCTCAACCGTTATACCAACCCTCACCCTGTGTTTATTTATGGATAATTCCAATATTCTATGGGAGCCCAAAGTATATTTTATCCACATTTAAATGCCACTACTAATGCTTTTGAAAAAAGTTGTGAAGTGGAGATTAGGAGATAATTGAGCAATGAGCCATCTACTAAATTGTTTAACATCACACAGTCAGAAAAGAAGGTGCACTGCTTTCTTTGTCTGGAGACAAAACCATTTGTTTAATGAAAGCTAACATAGGAGAGACACATCAAAATATGATAAAACAATAATTCAGGTATTAAATAATGTCAGTTTCTATATGAAGGTTAAGAAATGCAAGAAATGTGTTATTATGAAGAGGTATAGTTTCATTGATGGACGGTTATATGACAATTATTTGTACGGTTTAATTAATGATAAGATACAGAAACTTTGTCTGCTATCAGATCTGGTTAATGGAATAATATTTGGAATTTGTAAAATACTTAATGATAAGAAAGATTTCTTACTGTGACCAGTGGCGGTTGGTGACTTCAAATCAAAGGGGGGCTGCAGGAGACAGCTGGATGGGTGGGGTCAATGGGAACGGGTGTGGCCAACTAGAAAGGGGGGGAGGCAAAGCTCAAAACCACAAAAACTGTAACTTTAATTAAATATGCTGCCCTGTGTGCCAAACCATCATTATGAGAGTCCAGTCAAGACAAAATGAAGTGTATAAGAAAAAAAATATTTTAATGCATTGCCAGCATGACAGCTTACTTAATATCTAGATGGAAACACAAAGGTTGTGAGGCATGAAAAAATAAATTACTTTTTAAATACATTACTGGAATTCCAGTCAAAATCAAGTCTAAGAAAAACAAGCAGAACTCAACTAAAACCACTTCTCCTTGCACTGCAGTTCTAATTATAATTTATATTCAGCTTTATTAAAGTACCAAGTAACATGCTGAAAGTAGAAATCTCAGTGATACCCCCACTTGTAAAAATGTTTGTTATCCAAACAAGACCTGCTGCCTGAAAACAACTATCTACTTGTTTCATGGGGAAAACATGATCAAAGTAAAAAATGAAAAGCAAACAAGAAACAAACTCAAAATACATTGCTTAAAGGATTACTGCACAGGTTATGGACCACACACAATAGATTGTCATTCTGTTTAGTTTGCAGGTAAAGCCTGCAAAGATGAATGCAAGTCTCCAACAAATGTAATGAGCTTCTTAAAATAATGTAATCCTGTCCTTTATTACAAATAATGTCATATGCATTTCAATACCCAAGGCTTATAAGTTATCTAGTTATGCAAGTATTTTCTGCATGGCAACAACAGAAAGGCTTTCAATGTTGGCAGTTCTTTAACAGTATGCTTATTAAAGCTTACTTGCATCTTACAATCTCAGGCAAGCTTACCTGATGGTCATTAAAGCATTGCTACTTAAACACAGAGCAACAGGCACTTTCTGAATAATAATAAGCATAAATCACCAGTATAAAAATATGACAGAAACCAGAACATTCTGCAAAATCAAGGACAGATGAAAAGCCACTGTAGTACTTGTGTCTACCTTGGATGGGGGGATACTCTGCACATTTACACTGCATAATTGCTCCTTGTCTTGCTTGGACACATCCAGAGTCACTACATGGCGGAGTGGGGTGTAACAAATATGTCACAATTAGAAATGTCTCTGGCTTTCTGTGATGACCCTGACACATTTGTCATACCTCTCCACCTCAGAGCAAGAAATCTGGATAAAGCCATATATAGAAGTGGGACAAAGGCCCAAAAATAAGGACAATTTTTAAATATTGCTCTTATAAACTTAGAAAAATAATGGTCTTGCATTAGTGTGAATTTTCTGAAGGGTATGAAATCTGAAACTAAAATGTCTGTCATTATTTTCTAACTTCAGTCTTTAATGATTTGCCACTAATTTGCCACAAAAACACAATTTTATGAAAAACGGACCAAAAATGTGATGCAAAAATATAAAATGTCCACACAATACAGCTGTAACCTGTCAAAGAAGGGACACTTTTTTAAATATTAGAATCTATTAGAGGTGTTATGTTGGTAACCACGTGGTTAGTGCATGGTTGTTTTCTATTGAAAGGGCTGAAGTTGAGTGTTGTGCTTAAAGTCTGAAGAAGTCTCAGTTTGTGTGTGCTCTCACAATGAACCACTAACTTTATTTATATATTTATTATTTTAATGAATTATTATAGTACATTACTTGGGCTTTTTTATTTTTTCTCCATGTTTTATTCAGTTTTTGTTTAGTTTATTAATCAAAATGTCCTAATTAGCTGTCTAGCAAGGACTCAAATCTTATCTCATATTCTTTTTTGTAGTAAAAATACTTGGGGCCTAAGGTCAGTTTAGTCTTAGGTGACTGCAACATGTTCATCCCAAAATAATTGTTTTATATAGTCTCACTTCAGCTAGTTTTTCCTCTACTAACCAGGGCAGACTGGGGTGATCTCTTTAAATATTAAGATATGTATCTAAAGGCCAGGAAGCATGAATGAACTCTTGCACTTTTTAATAGGAGCCACTGAGTCCTGGCTTTTCACTCAGATTATTTTGTGATGACAACCTAAATGTTTTAGAAATCAACTATTCTTAAAGCTTGAGATAAGTGACATCATAAATGATGACTTTGAATAAGTACACATACAAATGAAGAAGATGACTTTTGAAAACAACACATTTTCATAAGGCATCTCCTACAATCAAAAATAATTGTTTTTATAGTCGTTTGGGGAATCTATGGTTTTCAAATGCATTGTGTGGCATGTATCATGCACTTACCCATTTAATTACCCATTATGTCATGTTTACACATTGCAGACCAAATATTTCTATAATATATGCCACAACAAAATCCATGGTACACATTATGTTGTCACACCACTTATCCACTTACCACTGTTCCTGTTTGCATCACAATGACAAAAGCATGTCTTATTGGAGACATTTTCTCTGTCATGCTGCTACATGTATGATATACAACAACAGCAGCAGCCATTGGTCATAAAGAGGTATTATGTACAGCTATACAGTGTCCTCTATGCTACTGTACATGCATGATATATAATAACAGCAGCAGCCATGGGTCATAAAGAGGTATTATGTACAGCTGTATAATGTCTTCTGTGCTACTGCACATGTATGATATATAACAGCAGCAGCCATGGGTCATAAAGAGGTATTATGTACAGCTGTATAATGTCCTCTGTGCTACTGCACATGTATGATATATAACAGCAGCAGCCATGGGTCATAAAGAAGTGTTATGTCCAGCTGTAAAATGTCCTCTGTCATGCTGCTACTGCACATGCATTATATACAACAGCAGCAACAGCAGCCATGGCTCATAAAGAGATATTATGTACTACTGTATAATGTCTTATCTGCTGCTACTACACATAAGTTTTGTTTGTTTAAGTGACATTTCCACTTATTTGTTGGTATTGCTAGAGTGCTATGGTTTCTCATGCACTCTAATTGCAGCTACCTATGGTTTCTGTTAGAAAAATATGTATTAGTAATATGCTTAGTGCATTCGAGGTTTAAAAAGGGTTAACACATTTATTCTATTTCACGCTGCATAAATCTGTACGAACTGCAGAAGCATTCCAATCTTGTAATGTCATGAAATATGCGCAGTTATGATATTTGCTTATGCTTTGGAAATTTACAGGAAAGCATTCAATTTCTGCTAGTGTCAGGAAAATAATAATAGATGTATCACTTCTACTAATGTCATGAGATTTAAACAAAGAGTTATTGATTTTCCGCTTATGCTATGAGAAAATACACAGCTGCAGAAGCTATTGAAAATAAAGACAAAGGCTGTTTGAAAATATGAACTGTAATCAGCATTTACTTGTACCTAAGCTAGAAAAGTACCTTGAAATGTAACATATGTATTAGAACTGCACAATAGAAGCTTGTAGTGGGCTAAAGCCCCCAAGGTCAGGTTGTTTTTCTCAAATGTTTTTCATAAATCCAGTCATGTCAGCAGGAAATCCAAATAACATTTTCTATGTAACACATAGTGAGCATTAAATCTGAAAATGTCAGCAGAAAATCTGAGTAACATTTGCTGTAGAACAATACAGAAAGTTGTGTATAACTACGTCAACCATAGAAAGTAGCATTTTATAGAACAGTATAAGAGAAGCATACTGCCTGTTAGTAATTAGGCAAAATCCTGTATGTGCATGTTTTTGTCTCCTTGCTGCAAATAATAAAAGGTGCCATACCTGAACCTTATGTGAATTGGTCTTTGAAGTTTTTTCCTTTGACAGTTTCATATGTGTATTGTTATTCCTCACATATATTCTCAGCATGACATATTCTGTGGCATACTCCTTACCATGAATGCTTAATGCATCATATAGTATAACTACAACATGCATAACTGGCATAGTCCTAATGAGGTGCACCCATTTACTAGCCAGAACAGGGCTGCATACAAATGATTTTAACTCCTTGAAGGCTTATTGTAGCTGAGGCACTAGAGAATAAAGTGTGCTTATACTGGTACGTTGTGTCATTTTTGCGGCGGAGCAAACAGTTTTTTTGGAAGTTGTTGCTTAAATGTTTTTAACATATTTGTTTGTGTCTGTCAGTTAGTATAGACATTAAGACCATGATCCCTGAAAAGAGACACTTGTACCCATAGGCAAACCCATAAATAAAATAAAAAAAATAATAATACACGACTAAACTGTAGCACCCATATACAGTGATATACTGCTGGCCATTTTTATTCACTCTGTGTTCCCACAGGATCTATATTAGATGATTGAACTTTCAAAATTTCGACTTTCATATAGTTGATGCCATATGATCAAATTTTTGAAAGTTCGAACGTTTTAACGGAAATCTCCTTACAAAGCAGAATGGGAAGATTTCCCTTTTCTGCACTAGTTGGTATATTTAAAATGTTCAGGTAGGTTATTTGTGTAGTTTTTTTTTTTTATTAGATTTTCAAACTATTAAAAGTTCAATCATATGGTGTAGACCATATGACAGTCGAACTTTTGAAAGTTTGATTATCTAATATAGACCCGTTCCCACACTGTGCACCTGTTTCAGAATCATAGCTAGGGTGGGGTGAAGGGGACAGTTGTACCAGGTGCAAAATGTTATGGGGTGCAATCAGAAGAAGCTGATTAGTGTTCAGTTCAACACCGGCATTTGAATACCAGTATTATATTTATGCTGAAGCCCTTAAGCCCTCAGTATGTGGGAGGCATAAATTGTAGCAGCTACTTATATAGTACAAAAGAGAGAATACTTTTTTTATTTTATTTTGGTCCTTGACTTAAAGTTGATGAGGTGCACCAGATTAGGGGACTGATCTGTGTACCAGAATAGCTGGCCACACCTCTGACCTGTTTTTAAAGCCACTAGCATGTCCTACAGGAAAGCCAGGCCCTTGCAGATCCCCTGTATGTGTTGTGTGCCATTAGTGTGCTAATCTTGGCATGCATCACTTTGCTTCAACTTTAAGTGTTAATTCCAAAGCTCTTCACAAAAGTTCAAGTGAAGTGCAACAGTTGAAACAATCATAAAAACATGCAAAAATAGTGCATCATAAAATATTATCAAATACAACTACACATTAAGTATCACAAAAGAAGAATCAAGAACTAGCTTTAAATAAAGAGATACAATTAAACTTTGCACAATCATAAGTCCAATGTAACTATTCCAAATTCAGTAAAATCAATTTATTTTAAAATAATAACAACAATAAAAACATTATCAAGATCATACAAAGCAAAAGATACATTTTAAGTCCAGCCACATATTTGCATAATGATCATATTGCCAGCCTCAGGCGTTCCTTTACCAAAGCAACTCAATTGGTCAAGATTCCTTAAAGCTCCCAAACTGGCTGGCTGGAACAAAGAGGACAAAAATTCCATTAACCCCAGTCAGGTGGGTGGAAGGAACAACAGCAAAACAAACTCAGGTCTGCTCACGTTGTCACAGAGCAGCAGTGCCCACAAATGAAGCTCAGATTTTAATCCAGTTAGATTCCAAAGTACGGGAGCAAATGAAGTACATTAGAACCCAAGAAGTCCATAGTAGTCAATGAACAAGGCAAATTATCAGTTTCCTTTTCATGGAAAATTTTAACTTGAAACAGTGTCCATGAACAAACTGCTACAATGTTGCACTGCATCCTGAAAGCACTGCTACAGAGACACCATGAAGGGTATCACAATAGAGGAGATACAGCTGGCCCATGTGCAGTGTTTTCAGCATTTGGTAAGCAAAGAAAATAAGCATCAAAAGGTTCTGTCATTAATTTTAACATGATAAACACACTACAGCATAGCATGTTGTAACTTATACTCATAAAAATTAAAAACTATGATCAATGTTGTGTCAGGCAACCCACAAGCACCATGCCTGTCATTCCCCACTATCACAGACCATATCTCCACAGTGCTGCATTAGTGACAGCATGGGAACAGACTGTGTTGTAACGTGCACCCCATCACCTGCCTAGACTAACCTTTGGCCAATAAAGCAACACCAACGTGTGCTCCATGTACATATCCATGTCTTGTAACATGTCTGTCTCCCCATCCCAGTCTATGTCCTACAAGTGGATTATTGTAGCAAAACTTGCAGTCCACCACAGCCATTTCTGTTTGTATCACATAATAATGTAGGTACTCCAACCTCCACTACCTCAAGCTATATTTCTACCTGGACCTGTGTCCTACCTGCTATCACTCCCATTTTAAATCCTATCTGCTTCACATCCATCTCTGTGACAGTCGCTGTGGAGCAACCCTTAAAAAAACAAAATCAAAAATCATATACTTGCCAATTCACCTTCTCCACCTGCCACTGGCCTGTGCACCCTCACCACAGCATGTCTAGACCACATTTGGACTCTACAGACCACTGTAATGCATTATTCATATAAACCACTCACTATACTTATAAATATTTGATAGAGTGATGAGCACAGTGGTTAGTTTTAATGCACTATTACAGGGCTTGTAGAGCTATAATTAAGCTGATGAAGCCATTTCACTTGCATTATCTGAACTGCATGCTTAGTGCAGTATGTAGATAGTCTCACAATGTGCGATAGGTCTCATGACTGCCTGCCTGTCTGCACACAAGCATGGTGGACCACAAAGCATATGCTTGGTCAACTCCATGACACTTATGCGGCTGTGGGCTTTTTGCAATTCACTATTCTACCTATAGGGTATAATGTAGTGATATGCTGCATATTGGCATACTAATCTACATCAAACATTTTTAATTTATTTTTTATTTTTTTATTTAACATTTGTTGACTGGGAAAGTCCGACTAGGTTCCACAGATCCTGTTTTCAGCGGAGGCCCGGGTAGAAATGCTCCAGAAGCATGTCTTTTTAGAAATGAACATGAATGCAGAGGTGGGATAACTTGTGACACAACAAATGTGCCTCTATCCCTTTCCACTTATGTTGTGGTCAAGTGACTCTGCTGTGCTATTGGACTGTATCATGCTGACATGCTGCACAGTGGTGCATGTTCAAGTGGTTTCTACAATGTGCATTAATGCAAATTTGCTTTGGCTTCTTAATGCGCTGACACTGGAAGGGCTCCTATGAGGTGCAAGAAAACTAACATTTGTCTTCCCCTCCTCATCTGCAACACTGGGATAGCCTGGTGGGAAATTCTTATAAGGGCCTCCAGTACAAGTTGGATGCCTGACACTGTGCTGCCAGGGCAGTGAGTGATTACAAGGGAATATCCCTCATTGGTGAGCACTGTAGGATCAGAACAGCAACCTGAAGAGGTGCCACCCTGGTCTTCTCCATCAGTGGGAAGAAGAGGGAGCCAGAATTTCATCAGCGAGTATCCTTGCCTTTTAGATGTTTTACAAAAGTAGCCGTTCATATACAGCTATATATAGTTATTGATATTCATGGCCCTGATTTTGTTTCCTTTTCCCCCTTTTGTATGTTTTTCAGCACTTGTTGAGATAGAGGAGAACTGGCTGATATGCCAAAAGAGGCAAGAATGACAGTCTAGGCACTAGGGTATGTATGTTGCATTAGTACTTTAAATGCATATTTCTTTTTCATCAGCTTCACTGACCATATTTACAATGCTTCAATGAATAACAACCACCCACAGAGAGAGCAAATCCACTAGTTATAAGAAATAAAAAACAACGTGACAAAGGCAAATGAATCTAATAAAACAGACTTTTAATAAAACAAAAACAATGTAAGTGCTTTCGTATTGTTACACAATACTTCATCAGACATACTCTGTGTAATAATACAAAAGTGCTTACATCATTTTTGTTTCAGTAAAAGTCTGTTTTTATTGGGTTCATTTGCCTTTGCCACATTGTTTTTTATTTCTTATATTTACAGTGCTGTTAATTAGCTTCACCATTACTTACTTTGCTGTAACTACAAGTGCAGATGTGCTGCCATTCTTTTTATTGCCAGGTTTTCCCAACAGTGACTAGAAAATATAGAGTGGACCTGCCGTGGGTATGACACTGCCATCACAGGTGTAGGTGCCTGTTTTGGTATATGTGTAGCTGTCCACATTCAGTGCTGCGTACCCATCAGGCTGCCATGCCATTAATGCATAATGCTCCTGCCAGCCTGCCATTGCTTATTATGACACTGCCTATTCCACCTCCCATGCCTGTGTCTCATAAACATGACATGCCATGGGCATGTAGGTGTTGGGCTGACAAATACAGCTGCGTATTGCCTAGCATAGATTGGGTTGCTGTATTACCACAGGCTTAATTTATCCTATGTGTATTCATGTTGATTTTCTGAGGTGAGGTGTAAGTGGCATGTTGCCACCCATTGCAATGCATCTCAACAGTGGCCATCTGGAGTACATCACCTGGTCATATCCTTCTCACATGGTTAACCACTCATGTACCATGCCACTATCCTACATATTGGTGGCTGGTTACCTAGCATCAAATCATGTCTTGTAGTGCAAATAGTTCTGTATTACTGACGTGTCAGGTGTATATATTGCTTGCATTTTGCCATTGCATAGCTAACTGCATTTACTCCTCCAATGCCTATATGGCCAACCATTGTAGCACAACCTACTAATAACTGGTGTTGCCCTTTTATCTCTTCATCACTGTTGCTTTCCTTATTTTACTATCTTCTATTATTTTTTTTCTTCTCTCCATTTATGTTGATATTTTAATGCACTGCCTGCCACAGAACTGAATGTGGTCTGGCAGAAACCAGTGTAATGAGCATCTGCCTCACTATCCCCTGCTGGGCCCTCAGTGATATCCTGATCTGCCTTTTGGAAGTAAGATGAAGGACATCCCTTTGGGGACTACCTGGGTGGCTTGCTGGTGCTCTCTGTTGCTATTTCTGTATTGAGGGGTGTAGACACCCGATCAGGGAACATTGCCACGAGGTACCATTGGATCATCCAGCCACAGGTGATAGTTTTGATGGACTGGTGGCTGGTACCTTACAGTGCATCCTTATGTAATTTACATGTCTTATAGTAGCTTGACCCCTGACCACCAGGCCATCATTTGCTAGTGAGTCCATACATGCATATCAGCTCACACACACACACACACACACACACACACACACACACACACACACACACACACACACACACACACACACACACACACACACACACACACACACACACACACACACACACACACAGTCTATATGAATGTGCATAAAAATAAATCACAATTTTTCATTTACAGGGCCACAAGTCATTCCTGAATTGGGAGCTGACTAGAGCAGTGAAATGGTGCCTACAATGCTTCCAAGTGAGCACTACCTAAGATAGTTGCATAGCTGCAGAGTCTACTGCTCAGAGGGAGAACAGACTAGAAACAGTGTGGGAGTTGTGGTGAGGGAGAGGGATCAGAAGACAGTGAGGGATGTCATCAAACTTAGTGACAGACACATGGTAATCAGAGTGCAGTGTAAGGATAGGGCAGTATTCATAATATCAGCCTATGCCCCACAGCAGGGTTGTGATAGTAAGGAAAAGAGTGCATTTAAGCAGCAGGTGCAGGACATAATAGATAAATAGGACAATATTAGTTTGTGTTGATAATGGGTAACCCGAGTGCACATATTGGGAGAGACATAGCAGGATATGTGGACTGTCTAAGTACACAAGGGTGAGGCAACAGGATAAAGAAAGAGAAGACATTCTAGACTTCTGCCTGGCAAATGTCTTGATGGTGGCCAATGCATGGTTCAGCAATACAGGCAGTCACAAGATCACATACATTAATGGCTAACATGAAACTCAGTACACTTCCTCCTAGAAGGGAAAGGGCAATTGGGTAGTATCAGGAATGCAAAGTCATCCTGAGTGAGTCTGTCAGTCCCCAGCATAAATCATTTTGGTCACAATCAGCTGCAAGTAGTGGTTAGAGGTAACTTTAAGGCCAACAGAGAATAGTCTAAAGATCTGGAAGTTGACTGGAGAGACAGCATATGGGTTCAAGGAAATACTCAGGACTCTAACACCAAAGGAAGTAGAGAAAATAGGTGGAGATGAAAAAGAATGACAAAGTCTTATGTGAGAAGAGTATAGAAGAAACATCTTGCTGAACCAGGTATGGAAATAAGGAACATAAAGAAACTTGGTGGTGGAATGCAAAAATCCAGGAAGTCATCAAAGTCCGAAGGAATGCCAGAAAATGACAGATCATCCTAAGGAATACCGGTTGCCTAATAAAGAGTCTAAGATGGCAGCCACAATAGCAGATAAAATGGCATCCGAGAAACTCAACCAGCTTCTGGAGGGTGACTTCGCAGATGCACTAAGAAACTTTACTAGGCTGCAAAGCAAAGACAGAAAGATAAAGATAAAGAAGATCATCAGAAGCCATTCATAAGGAATGCCAGGATCAACTTGCTGTTCAGTCCAGCAGATGTACAAAGACACATACAAGGTGTATTTCCAGCAGTTTCTGAATGAAGAAAAAACACACAGAAGCTGTAATCCGCCATGCACAGCCTACTATGAAGAACAAGAATCCACCCTAGAAGTAAGTATAGCACTAAGGAAACTTAAGACAGGGAAAGCAGTAAGGTCAGATGATGTCTCGGCAGATATGATCAAGATGTTGGATGAGTTAGAGGAGAAATGGCTCATGATGGTGCACATAGCAGTATGGAGAAAAAGGTGTATCCTACATGACTGGACAACGGTGAAAGCATATGACATGGTCTGAAGAAAGCTGGTTTGAGCAGTCCTGTGATGGTATGAAGTCCCAGAAACATTGGTAGGATTAGTGCAGGGCAGGGTGTGTAGAAGACCCAAAGCTCATATATGAAGAGTGTTCAGTCACAGAGGAATTTCCAGTGGGAGTAAGAGTGTATTGGAGTTCAGGTTTGAGCCCACTGCCATTCATACTGGAAATGGACTACATTAGCCAACAGGCTGAAGAGGATAGACTAACAAAGCTGCTGTATGCCGACAGCACTTCACTACAAGCAGATTCCAGCAAATAATAGGAGACAAGAATGCAAAACTGAAGAAACAGTACTGACAAGACAGTGGTCATTGGAATAAATGTGGAACTCAGAAGAAGCTGAGCATTTTTTAAACACCTTTATTGAATTATCACTTGTGACATAGGCACATTTACATTTATATAAAAGCAATCAAACTGTATTAACAAGTTAAAATTAAGAAACAATATGCTTCACATATATTGCTATATATCATATAACTTAAGCAACATTACATAAATTATTCAACTCCTGCCCTTTTTTAAATAAGAAACATCCTTATTAAACCATCACTTATGGCATAAGAAATCATACATTTATATAAATGAAAACAAGCTGAACATTGTGAGACAAGGGAAAATAGTGGAAGACGTTAACAGCTACCAGTATCTAGGAAGTATGGTTGAAGAGAATGAAATTCTGAATGAGAAGGTCAAAGCAATAATCAGAGGGGCTGCAACAAATCGGCACAGAGTGTCAGCGGTAATGTATTACAAAGAATGCCTAAGAAGCTTAAAAGTAAGATGTACAAAACAGTGGTGCAACCAGTGCTTCTGTACGCCATAGAAACAGGGGCAGGGAAGGATAGAGCAGTTAAGTAAGCTTGAGGTGATGAAAATGTAATGCCTGAGATGAGTTCCAGAAATGTATTGTGGGACTGATGAAGAAATGAGGACATCAGGGCCAAACTAGCTCTAATTGTAGACAAGGTCAAGGAAAATAAATTAGAGTGGTTCAGTCACATATGCAGGAGAGCAGAAGATGATTTGGTGAAGAAGCTTTGTGAGAGATGGGAAGAAGGCAAGGGAAGATGAGGATGTTCAGTCACAAGTTGGATGGATCATGTAGGAGGAGACCTGCAACAATCAGGCATGAGTGATAAAAAAGGTAGGAGAGTGGCACTGACTTGAGATGGCGATAGGTGACACAACATCCTGACCCCATGTGGAAAATTAGGAAAATAAGGATGATGCTGCTGCTGATGATGATGATGAAGAGTAACCCATGTTGGAGTGAATGCACCTAGGTGCTGTACCCAGAGAGAGATGCAGAAGGAAGGATATGATTGATCTTGTTATACATGTGCCCGAAGCACGAAAGATGCTGATGTTGAATAGCATTTTGCCATTAATCAGAATGATGCTTTGATTCTGAGAAATAACAACTGGCTGGCGACATTCTAGGGACATCTAATATACATCAGTTTGGGATGAGGTGGCTGACAAACCATATTGCTTTGTAAGGAATGGTCTGCACCTCTCTTACCACAGCTTTTGCATTTTGGCTAAAGTCTTTGCAGGCATCATAATGCTTTTTTAGGCAGAGTCTATATGATGGACATTTCTCTCTATAATAAAGTCTAATTCAAAACCATTAAGGTGGCTCTACTCAAGATTGCTGTCTCAGATAGTTAGGAATTTGCTAGACAGTTAACCTGTTGTTTTGATGCATCAGTCTAATCTAATGACAGTTAATTATAACCAGTAGGAATGCCATCTTTTATAAAGCCCTCAGGGCTGAGCACCTCTTTGATAACTACACACTTGAAACAACTACACCCACGAAATATCCCAGGGTATGTGGACATACTGATCATTATGAGATCAGCAGTAACAGACAATACTGTCACCCTGTGGATTTCTCTGGTATTACTTCTCAGTTATCACATTTACGGCCCTTCTCCAACATCAGCTATAAATAAAAATATCATACCATGCACCAAATAACTGGTTATATAGGTCTTGTTGAAGGTGTAACCTATAGACACTGCCCAGACCAAGCTGCGTGCTTTCTGATGAAAAACAGAACTTGTTAAGTTTGTTCTGACAATGCTAGTAATGCAGTATAGTCATTTTGTAATACTGCAGCTTTAATAATTATCAAATTTAATCTTACCTTAATTTCTCTTTTGTTAACCATTTATGTTACATTATCCATGGACCTTTCAGTCATGACTTTAGACTGCAGGGTCTAGAGTAAATAGAACATATGGGCACATTACTGTAGCCAGTCAAACATGATATTTGTGAGGAAACCAGAATATCTAGAGAACATTGTACATAGTCAAGAAAACATGCAAAATCCATTCAGACATTCCACTCAGAATCTAGACATCCTACAGAAAACTGAAAATAAAATATTAAAATTCATTCATCTAACTACACAATGAGCACCCCTATCAGGCTATCAATAAAGGTTAAGTGGCTACCGGTCTAAGTGAGAGCCTCATTCCTTCACTTACAAATGAATATATGAAAAATACTACCCCCACAAAAGAACTCTGGTTCATAAGTTATACATTCTTTCTCAGGCACTCAGATGACAATCTCTTTTAGAAACTTCATTTTTACACTAGCAGCTACTGATGAGAAATCTTACCTGGAATAATGAAACTTAATTCCACAAAAAAAAAAAAAAAACAGAGATTACACATACTTGCATAATAAAAAAAAAATAATTCAAGCCATTTTAAAGAAAACAGCCAGCGTTGATACTTTTGTGATGTCCCTCCTCTTGGCCAGTAATCAAGGAGACTGAATCATCACCACTGAGGGACGTTCCCTTGGATCAAAGCTAGATACATACAGTATTTCCAGATGCAGCTCTCTGCACTAAGCACAATTTCCCTTAAGAGCACACACAGGGAACCCACTCAGTCCAGGGTCTGGGTTTTCCTCTCACTCTTTCAAGGCCACCAGTAAGACATTGGCACACCTATAGAGTTGAGTCCTCAGCCGAGTGTCCCAGGCCAAGTCCTTCACCACCCTCACTGTGAGACCAGTGTTCTGTGTCTCTGCTCCAAGTAGCTGACACGGACACTCTTTGAGATTTGATTTTCACACACACACACACACACACACACACACACACACACACACACACACACACACGCACACACGCGCACACACGCACACACGCACACACCTGGGAAAGGCTGGCATGTATATATTAGCTATGCTCCTCTGCCTAGACTATAAAGTAGATACTGCTACCAGGACACTCCAAAGCTAGCTACTCTAAGGTTCTTAATAGTCTATCCAATTATACTAAGTAAAATTAATATTAATACAAATGGTAGTATATGACCAATGCAGCAAGGTCTTCAGGAGCAGCCACAGTGTCACCAAATAAATATAAGTACTCTCAAAGGTTAAAATATTCTCTAAAAGACCAGCCACAATGAAACATTTAAATATATTTAATAATAAATAATAAAAGAACATATTACAATAAATGCCAGGGGTTCATATCACAGGAAATATTAAAAATGACACAGATGGATAGATTGATACAGATACAGATACAGAAAAAACAGTACTTAACTAATCTCACTATATTTGCCAGACTGATCTTAAGAATTACTATTCCCTGGTTACTTACTAAAGCAAGGCAAGAGGAAGTAGGTGAGGGGTCCTTCTTGTCAGGTTACAAAAACAGATTGCCCTGAGAAAAACATTATTTCAGTCTTGCATTACAGAATGGCTTTACACACATCTGGTCCTCTGACTTCTTGTTCCTATACTACTCCCCTTTACTAGAAAGTGAACCAGAATCTCGCACATATGTGTTACCACACATACAGCTAGAGCTTTGCTAAGATGTGTTATACCATCTGGAAGCCATAAAATCATTTCAAAACTTCCACCCTTCCAGGGTAGCAATTAATTCACTACTAAGGACAATACAGCAGGATTCCTAGTCCTTGTTTTCACAGATATTTTGTCTCTGGCTGCAATCAGAACTGTAAGATACAATCTTTACGGCCTTCCATGTAATTTAATTTCAGACTATTTTTCAAAGTTAGCTGGTCTGAGATTAACCTCTTCTCTTCCAGTATCATCTGTTACAATATATTAATTTCCACAGTTACAATACAGTCTAACATACAGGTGTATTTCTTTTTTCTGTCCAGCACGACACATGTTGGTACATTTTTTAACACAAGCAACTTTACAAATACATTTTCAGCTCAAGCACCTGTACAAATCAGCTTGATATACAAATGACATACAATTCTTTACAAAACTCCAGCTAGCTATGCTGGCATATGTTACACATCCACTGCCCTACGTCCCCTGGCATAGCTGGCAATACCTCACATCATCACAGTTTTAACACCCCCAGTTAAAATTAGACAGTCTGAACTCTGTCTCAGCCCATTCATTTTATTAATTTACTTTATTTAAGTTTGTTTACTGGGGAAGTAAACTGATCACACTAGACTATTTGGAGGCACAGCCCAGGTGAAGAAATTCACAAAAAAGTAAAACAGGACTAATTCAAAAACATGCAGTAATCCCAGAAATTACAAAGTTCAGCTGATAGAACAATGAGCAAATTTTATTAAAAGGGTAGGGAAAAAACTGTGGATTAATTTTACTAATAAATATGGGAGGTAAACTTAGATAAGAACAGAGTGTGAAAGTAGAAGTGATGTAGGTTTGGGAGGAATTAGGCGATATGTCCAGTGGAAACCCACTTGCAGTCAGATTTTTGGTGGAGGTGTCTTTAGAGATGTGGTTTGAAGGCGAGGAAAGAGGAAATTTCTTTAAGGTGAGAGTGGAGGAATTTTCAGAGTTTAGGTGTGAGAATGGAAAAGGGGTTTGGTTATGTGTGTGTGTGTGGGGGGGGCTCTGGAGTGAGAAAGTCAACTGGGAGAAGCTGCAGAAGTAATAAGAGGTGGTTTCATTATGGCATTTGGCAGAAAGAGGCAGGAATGGAACTGAATAAATTAGTTTGAAAAGAGGAGAGCCTAGGAGTCAACTATGTAGGTGACTAAAAGCCACCTGGCTTTGGAGAGGGTAGAGCAGTAATGTTCCTGGTGTGTGTGTGTGTGTGTGTGTGTGTGTGTGTGTGTGTGTGTGTGTGTGTGTGTGTGTTAGCAATGAATCAACAGATTTTGTTTTAAATCTAACTTGTACTTCTGGCAAATCTTTATTTACTGCATTGCTCTCTTGCTTTGGTTTCTTAGCTATAAATCCTAGTCCATTCTGAAGTGTGCTACTTTACCCCCCAAACCTTTCTGAATGTACTATTATAAAATAACTGCCTGTTGCTGCTTTAATGCTTACCCTAGAATCTCTGCTTTTTCTCTTTTTCCTAGTTGAACTCTACATTTGCCTACACTAGCATACTGCAGCTCCTGCATAATGATGTCTACAGGATTGCAATTGGCCACCACAACAAAAACTGTTTCTCCCAGCAATTAATCAGGGTAGGTTACACATATAAAAAGCATTTGTTAAGGTTTCTCTTACAGTGCTGTGTAATTAAGCAAGTCACCATTTTGATCAGCCATAGGGCTCTTTTCTACTTGAGTGTTTGCCTCCTTCCCCTGTAACTAAAGTACACTGACTCTTACATTTGTCTCTCTGACACTAATTTTTACAGGTATACCTTGTACCTTTCTGGCTTTCTAACACTCAGACATAGATTCCCGTTGAATGTTTTACTTACTTGTCTGACATTTGAATAAGTAACCCTTGTAAAAATCCTCAAAATTGTATACTGTTGGTCTGTCTTTCCTGATAAACATAAGTAAAATTAAAGTGCTGATTGCAAGTAACATTAAAGTGCTGAGTGCAGATTTTAGGCACTTACATTCAACTTACGTCTGGTGTGGTGTCTTGAGTCAATCAAGGTATCCCTTTAACCACTCCTACTGCCTTCTCTTTCCCCCCACCCCCCTCTTTCCTCCACCAGGTTAAACTGATAAAACTTAGTACAGGCATTGGTTCATCCCTGCTCCGCTTGCCCTCGTTTCGCTCCGGCTCGCTTCGCACCCCACCCTGCCCCCAAATTCCTCACGCCCCTAGTGCTGCTACATTTATTGGTTCTAGACTATACCCCACTTTTTTAAACTAATCAGTAACAACTTGTCACTCAACAGCACCATCCTCAACCTGATACCACCAGTCCTCTAACTATACTATTCCTTTTGCCTAAGTTTCAAGTCTCATTCGGTAGGTATGTTATCACCCAAAATAGTCTTATTAACTCTACGTCTACTCCTGTTACTCATCCCATATCTCCTAACCAATGTCAAGGCCACCCAGTTTTCCACTACCCTAAATTCCAAACATCCATCCCATCTACAACAGATAATAATGCACCCTTACTCACCTCCCTCATGCTCATCTCCTTAATCCCTAAATACTACCATCTTACTAGACCTAGTTACATTAGTCCTAAAACTAGACACTATTACAAAACTTTATTCAAAATCTTAAAACTCATACTCAGGATACATTACAACCTCACAAAGAATGGCGACATCCACCCAAACCCTGGTCCAGCCCCACCTGTTGACCCTAATCCCCCTACTATATCCCCTACCACCATAGCTTCAACAAATAGACCTCCTAACTCACTACTGGCCTACCATCTAAACATTAGGAGCATAAATAACAAAACTCAGCACCTGCATGCCCTCTTAGCTGTTCATTCCCCAGATATGTTATGCCTAACAGAAACGTGGCTAAAGCCTACCACCAAGGACCACGAGATTCTGCCACCAGGGTACAATATGTTTTGACTAGACTGTACCACCAGAAAGGGTGGTGGGGTAGCCATACTTTACAAGTCTACCCTATCTGTCAGCATAGACACCCAACAACCACCCCAGTTCAATAATGCTGAAATTCTTATCTCAAAACTACAAATTAATAAAATCAAAAATGTAAACATTGTCTGTGTCTACATTCCCCTAGGGAGGAACACAGAAACCTTAGAAGGCTTCTTATATTGGTTATCTAATAACTACACCAAATAAACAATTGTTCTTGGGGATTTTAACATTGACTGGAACACTTGTTCTTGTGAAACTCCCACAACCCACATAAACCTTTATGAATTTACTCAAATCATAACCTCCCCCACCAGAACAGGAAAACCCAATAACAAGGAAAGTACCCTAGACTGGATACTCGTCAATATGCATCTTCAATCCTATAAATCAGGCACTTTGCCTGATGACCTAAGTGACCACTGTCTCACCTATGTAATCAAGCTCAAAGTATACTGCTCCTACCAACTCATCTATAGAACATTAAGAAACAACAAGAATTTTATTCTCACCAAGTTTCAAAATGAACTTAGGACATGCAACTGGTCAGTACTAAAAAGTCTCCCCCTAGATGAAGCAGTAGCATACTTTAACAAAAAATTCCTTGCTATTCTTAACTCCTATGCTCCCAGCCACTCTATTAGAACCAAAGTTAATATTGCACCATTGCTTTCTAAAGATACCAAAACCAAAATTTCACCCACAAATAAAGCATGGGCCACCTACCGAAAAACAAAAGCCACACTTGATCAACTAAGATTCAGACAGCTAAGGAACGGCACCAAAAAATCCATGACCTTAGACAAAAAGAACTACTACTACCATTTACTACAAAAACACCAAAACAAACCTCAAAAGTTCTGGGCAGGAATAAACAAACTACTCCATCCAGGCCAAACTGCCACTCCACCCCCCTGAGCTTCCCAACAAAAATCCCCAGTAGACTTTGCTAATAACATTAACAGCTTCTTCACAGAGGCTATCCAGTCTCTAGCCAGCCAACTCTCTTCCAATGGCTCTAATTATAATGCAGCCACACCCAGTACCCAAACACACTTTACCTTCCAACCTGTTCCTACGCAACTTATTCATGCCTTACTTAAGAAACTAAGACCCACCACCCTGTCCGCCAACCTCCTCCCAGCAGACTATCTGCAAAAGGCTGCTGACACCATAGCATACCCCATCTCAATCTTGATCAACAGAGCTATACCTGAAGCTACTGTACCCACTATATGGAAAATCTCCCATGTCATACCTCTCCATAAAGGAGGCAGTTCCACTGAGCTGTCAAACTTTAGATCCATAGCTATTCTGTCACCTCTAGCTAAAATTATGGAGAAGTGTGTACACATACAGCTCATGTACTACCTCACACAGAACAAGCTGTTGTCCAACTTTCAGCATGACTTTAAGCCACACCACAGTACTACTTCTGCCCTCATCTCTTTCTCTAATGTCATTAACCACAACCGCAATAATAATAAACTATTCTCAGCACTCTTTCTAGATCTATCCAAGGCTTTTGACATGGTTGACCACAAAATGCTTATAAATACCTTGAAGGCCTTCTTCTTAAACAACCATGCACTCCAATGGTTTCAATCCTACCTGCAGGGCAGGCAACAGACAGTCCTATGGCAGGATAAGCTATCATCTTGCCTAACCATCACATTAAGAGTCCCCCAGGGCTCGATACTAGGACCCCTTCTTTTCTCCATCTTTATCAAAGACCTTCATTCAGTCATCCCAGATGCTACCTGCATTCAATATGCAGATGACACCACCTTGATATGTTCTGACACCTCACCAGCTACTTTATTCACATTAACCCAAAATACCTTCAATACAGTGGAAAAATGGCTCTCCAATCACCATCTAATCTTAAACCCCAACAAAACTAAGCTGCTCCTCTTCTCCCCCACATGCAGGACCCCCTGTCATCTTTCAACATAACCGCTAACAATGGCACTATCATCTCCCCAGAAGCCCAAACTAAACTACTGGCTGTCATAGTTGATAACAACCTGAAGTTTGATGTGCATATCAATCAAACTATCAAAACCATTAATAAAAAACGTGTCTCTCTTTACAGAATCAAACCTTTCCTTACCCTGCTTACTAGAACTGCAATTGCCCATTCCCATTTACTATCACCTCTTCTCTACACCTCACCTCTATTCTCCAACTTAAACAAAACAGATCTTAATAAACTATCATCCTGCTATAACCACATTGCCAGATTTGCTACTGGCACAGCCTACCGGATACACCACTGTTATAACCTAAATCGCCTAGGATGGCTTGAGCTGCCTAGCCTACTGCAGTTTAACCAGCTAATAGTGGCACATAAATTCCTTTACCAACCAGAAAATACACCTGCACTAAAAAATATCATCAGCCCCTACACCAACACCCGGCCACTGCGATCATCCACTGGACTCCTATATCAAACATACAAATCCAACTACTCATCTGGGGACTCTCTATTTGCCAACTCTGTTGGAAAAACATGGAAGAGACTCCCAGCTGACTTGAACCCTCACTAACTCAATTCAAAAACAAACTCAAGAAATACTTCAAAACTCATTGGTTATGTCATTGCACTAACCCCGACTAGTGACCTCCCTATTAATTAGGTGCCTTACCTTCAACTACTCTAACTTTTTTCTACCACACTATTTCAGGAAGGGTCACTTGTATAAATGCTGCTCAGTGTGTCTTAAATCTGAATGTAATGTTATGTATATATAACTTTGAAAATAATGTTATGTTTTGTAAAGTGTTTTATAATAAGTTAGTACTATATGTGCTAAATGCTGGTATTGCTTATGACTATAATCTGCTTGAAACTGGCATTTACTAAATGTTCAATGTGTATTATTATCTTGGAGCATTTCTCCCCGGACCGCCACTGAAAATGGACATAAATCCAGTCGGACTATCCCGGTCAACAAATGTAACACAAATAAATAAATAAATAAATACTTCATGGACATTCTCATATCTGTCTTTAATTACTTAAACATGTTCCTTATTACTATTGTATACTGATTGCCATATTGGATTAGATTCATACTGTAAATATATTGCTAAGCTTTTAACTGCCATTCTCACCCAGGTTCTACCCGAAAAGGGTTTTCTAACCAATATACTTAGCCAGTTAACAAATGTTAAGTAAAATAAATAAAGTAAAAATAAACCTCAGATAGTAGAGCTGTAAGGAAGGAAACTTAGGACTAAGCCACTATCCTGCCCAATTTAATACATTCCAAGCTGTGCAGTGGTGCAGCGATTAAAATTGTTGCCTCACAGCAAGAGGTTCTCCAGTTTGATTTTGTCTGGGATGCCTTCCTTGCATTTGTGTGGGTTTTCTCTGGGTGCTCTGGTTTCCTTCCACACTCCAAAGTCATGGATCTGGAGCATTTCTCCCCAGGCCTCCACTGAAAATAGGCCCTGTCCTAGTCGGATTTTCCTGGTCAGCAAATGTTAAATAAATCAATTCCTTTTCAAAGTAAGTAATTGTGTCTGCTTTATTTATTTGCACATATGAGGCCAGATTCATTAGCTCCTACACCGTGTACAACTAAGTGTACATGATCTGTATTCAAGAACATTCCCTACCACATTTTTTGTACTTTCTAGTCACTCAGAAAGATTACACTAAGTATACATGAAGGCTACACTTTGTGGTAACGATTATGAATCCCCCCTTGATATTTAAGGATGCAAGAAAATCAGTAGGAAAACTAAAATTAGGAGGAAGAAGGTATGAGTTGTGCTTGTGTCATCTGTTCACTCACAACAGTGTACTCTTAGTGAATGCATTAATAGCCTTTCTAGAAAACAGACTTATTATTTTGGTGAAGCAAACACAGAAAAGTAATATTTATTTTATTTATTCTTTTATACATTTGTTAACTGGATAGGTATACTGGTCCAAAGACTCTTTTCAGACATGACCCTGGCCAGTTAGGCAAAGAACATAGTGTTACAGCATGAAAGCAAAATAGTCTGTTTGTATCTTTCAAAGCTAATGCATCATACAAATAATACTTTTTAAAAATTTATGTTGAAATTTGGCTTGGCGATAGAAAAAGCAAATTAAATCAGAGTGTCCATGAAAAGTGGGAATGTCAGAGTGATATAACAGCCTTAACAATTGTAAAAAAAATAGTGTATGGAAAAAATGCTTAAAATTAAATGCAAAGTAGAGTAGCATCATCATATTGAATAAACAGCTTTCTTCCTCAATGCAGACTATAGCCAGTACACCACTCCACTCCAAAATGATAATGTAGTCAGGGATTTTGGAAATTAGGTTGATTTTTCTTGCTTGACAACCATATAGCAACAGTAGTCAGAAAATCCTTCTATTGAGTACAACTAATATCTAATGTCATATCATCCAGGCCAAAGCCAGATATTATCAGTTTGCTTGCAGCCCTAATTTGACCAATACAATGCTCTGTTTGGGATGTACCATTCAAGGCATTCTAAACAACTGGAAAGGCCCCAGAGGTTCCAGATGAAGAAAATTGTTGGTCTAAAATCCCAGGGCAACCAGGAAAGACTTAAAGCACTATCCCTTTACTTGGTTTCTTATAGGCCCTTGCATTCTGTGTCATTATTGACCCAGTCCTCACTGATCTCCTGTATCTTTGGAAATCACATAGTTTCACTAAGATCAGAACTAGAGACCCAAATATCCACCAGCCCATAAATAAATAAATTGTGCTGCAGAGACCAATGCCTACCCCTCCTCTGGAACAAACTTCTCATGTAAGTTAAACAAAGTGACATGATTAATTGGATGGGTACCCATAAATTTACTTTTGTACTGACCTGCTTTATTTTTCTTGACAAGGCGGTACAACATGATGGTGAATATTGGCAGGACTTAAATGGTGCTGTGATACAATTGCCTTGTATTTCCTATGATCCTGTGGATTAGCTAGCTAAGTCTATTCTGAAACCAGTATGATTTTGCTGTGGCAAGGTCTGTCTGATGATTTAGCACAGACAGTTAAAGTTAGGAGATGCTAATGAGTGTCATGCTGTGTTTTGGTGCAAACTTCCTTAGCCTTCAATTCAGAATTTGCAAGGTGCCTGTGTCCACTGGGTATACCTGGTTTAAAAATTATTATAATAATAATCAAAATAATTGTTGATTTCAAAATAGATATACCACGTGCTATAACAAGAGTTATGTTTGCAAAATGAGTAAATAGAAGATCAATAAATGCAGAAGAGAATACAACAGCTCAAACTGCATGCCTGAGCCTGACTCTGTAACTAATGATGATTTTGAAGTGCAAAATATACAGTATCCAGAAATGTGGCAAACACTGACCTAGAGATTTGTGTGTGTGTTACTCCAGAGGTATCTGGATTTGAACATGGCACAGTAGGACACTGCATCAGTAGTACCCATTACTTCTGTAAATTACTTTGAGAAACGTTTTTCATATATTCCATTAGAAAACAAATGTGCTCTGTTTAAGAGTGTATGCATTGTGACATCCTTTTCACAAAGACATGGGCTGAGCTGCACTTACCTTTATAAGGTATAAACAAAATATTTATGTGTGCAATAAAACAGCAGTACCATTATTTGTTAAGGGCTTGATCTTGCAAACTGGGTCACCAATGTTGTTTATTTTCAAATTATATAAACAGTTACACTTTGATGGATGAGAAAGTGCCATTGATAGTCATTCACAGTCACCTAAGGCAAGGAATCAGCATGCTGCAATTTTTTTCATTTAACCAAAGTAACCATCAAATAAAAGTGTATAAATAACTCAGAGTGCTGCAAATTAAGTCACTTATATACTACACAAGTAAGTCCTAACAATGGACTTCATCAGCATGCATGCAAAATGGAGCCTCGGGGTAAACAATTCAGTCCAGTAGACATGACAGAAGGACATTTATACCAGAAATATGAACAGCAAAGCTAAGATTTCTTAGTAAGTCTTTCAATGGTTTCCAACATTTGTAGTGCAAAGCCACCCGATGGCCTGTCAGTAATTTGCTGGAAGAATATGAATATACTTCCTTGACAACTATAGCTAAACCAAAATTAGAATGTTTGACTTGCAATAATGGCACCATTCACATCCGAGGATTTCCAAATGGTATTGCATAGTACTAGATGCAAAAAGTGATACCCAAAAAATATCTATAATCTGCAACAGGGATTGAAATCCATAAAGAAGGTATATCAAGAGAGAAATACTATAAATAGTGTATGCATTATCCAACTCTGTTCCAAAAATGGCTGTTATGAAAAGTAAAACTAAAATCACCCTTGATGTACTAAAGTCAATTTATGATGAACTATTTGACCATAACCATATTTCCAAATATTTAGCTAACAAGATCACTTATCATAGGTGGAAGGATGACCAATCTACTCACAAATGAAGAAAGCTTACTGTCACACCTATCATAAAGGATGACCATACTACCAATCATAGAGGGAGGAATAGATGAAAGACCCAGACCATCCTACCACCAATCATAGAGGGAAGAATAGATGAAAGACCCAGACCATGGCCGTGACCATGGATGGATGACTAGAATCTCAAGGCATGGATAGGTAGCCAGAATTTCTATAGATATATTGAACAAATAAGATGGCTATGCAAGAGCTACTGGACAGGTGATGATCATGACACATAATGACCATGGGTACACGAGAGTTTCACAACTGATATAAGTGTCAAAGCTGAAAGGTCGCACTCTAAAATTCGATATTGGAAATGTTGATGTATAGGAAGAAAGGGTAAACCTGTAGTGTGCGACTGTAGTACATCAGGGGTCAGGGAGATGGCCCTTTCTCGGCTGTAGTATGACCTCAGAGTTAGTATATATAATTAGTAGGGCATTTGTGTGTGTGTGTGTATGGGGGGGGGGGGTGGTGCAGGAGGGCTTGTCCCCTGCAAAAAAAATTTTTGTTGTTTTGTGTTTTTTGGCTTGATGTTCTGGATGTTGGTGCTATGGCATTCCATATTCAGGACTGTAGATCTAATTACATGAATCCAATGACCACTACAGATATCTTTCTCAGTGAATAAGATTTTCCATATCAGTATACTGAGCACAAATGACCATTACATTGCTGACACCAAGTCCCTGGTAAAGGATTCTATCTAGACATTTACCTTTCCATATGACTTAGACAGGCCATGATCCAACTCAAAAAGGTTTTGCTGGGCAACAGAGACAGTACCCTGGAAAGAGATGAACTCTTTCCAGATTTCAGGTGTTGGAGAATACAAATAAGTAAATGAGATACGAAAGTATAGTAGTATCATTTCAGGATGAGGTCTTAAAACATTATTAGTTAAAAAAAATGTTGAACAAACTAATTGCATGTCGATGGTATTTCAATGTAATAACTTGAAGTGTTATTTATGAACAATAATGCACTCATTGTTTTTAAAATATGTCTGATGCATATAAGAAGTATTTTGGGGAATAATGAAAACATTGTTACAAATGTTTATACATATAAAGACATATTATCATGTCTAAGGCCATAATAATTACATAATTGTAAGTAAATATATATGTGAAATACACTTAGCATATTGACAAATTTACCTTTGAACACTGTGTAACAATGTGTAAATTTGGGAACTATTATAATATGAAGTAATTATCAATACTTAATAAATAGCTTTAGTCTTCTTCAAGATTTGAGTAAAATGGGAGAATGCCTAGTATAAGCATGTGCTAATATACATGTTCTTACTCACCTAAGGCGCTACTTTCTGTATATTTCAAGCAATAGTAATTAACATTAAGATTCTCTTCTGGTCTGGCCTGTTATTATTCATTTATATTTGATACAGGTACACCTCAGGGAAAAAGATATAACAGATTTGCTTCATATTACTTGACCATTTATAGTTGTTATCTTGGGACACAGGCAAGGATTCAACATGGGACTGACTGAAAATGTGTTCTGTGCAGTTATAAGCACTATATAAAATAAAATAATAATCATGTAAGAAACGGTCAAACAATTGCAGTACTGCTTCTTGATGCTTCCCTGCTATCATAGCTTTACTTTCATTCTCAGGGATCAAGGTGTAATCATTATAAATTGACATTAGAGCATATCATTCTGAGGTAGGTGTTGCAATCAATCAATCAATCACAGTTCAAGCACGCACTTTACTAGTGCTAATATACATCAGAGACCATTCTACTAACATATGAATCACAAAGGACAACTCACTACTGGCATATTCTTATGGCTAAACATTTGAAATGTTGGGAACTGCTAGACTGAGCCCCCAAATACAGAGACTAAATAGCTGAAAGAATGGACTTACATGTTCTAAGTCAGAAATGCCATTTCTCTGAATATTCCCTTTTTTCTGAGGTATGGTGAGCTCAGATTTGGCATACATAAATTGGTGTGTATGTGTGGGAGGGTCTTGCCCCCCTGCAAAAATAAGTTTAAAGAAGAGTGATTTTCATTTATATTCATTTCTGTTCAGTTTTATTTTATCGCCATGTACATGCACTCAGCTGTGAGACACATTTCCTCCAGTAAATTAAGGAATTTGTTTGGGAAGAGACTGCACAGAGCTATCCCTCTAGGTCAGTATGTGCTAGATGTAATAATTAACTAACCAATTTTCAAGTTCAGCTGCACTCCTGGAACTGTATAACTATCCCCTTTGTGTGGGGCCCTGTACTTTTTTGTTTGTGAATTAGTTGCATAACTCTAATGATTTTGTGAATATGTGCATTAACATATACTAACAACATGAGAGGCATGCAGATAGGTCATTGAAAGTATGTGATACTGCATGTATGGGTTCATTACATTTTTTTAATATTCTTTTTGCATTAATACCCACTGAACTTTAAGCTACCACAATCTCACTAGACCTCATTCATTCTCTTGTACTGGGTATCCCCAGTATAGGGGCAAGAGCTGACTGGAAATACTGTCACCCAGGTATCCAGGGAAGTGTGTGTATCCTCACTGCAGCCTGATAAGGAGGGACCTTCTATTAGGGCCTTAACAGTATGCCTCATAGCTGATGTGAGCATCCATGTTACACTGAGGTGTCCTATAACCTCCTATTACTCATGGGTCTTTCTATCTACAAGCTAAAAGGGTAACCATCACCAGCATGGGTTCTCCCGCATCTCTAGTCATGCCCAATTCAGTGTTGTGAAAACTTGTGTTTATATGACAATAATCAGCCTGCTGAAACCAGTATTCCCTTTCCTGGGACGGCTGAACCAGTACCTTCTTTTCACTGCCATCGTCCTGCATGTGGATGTTATAGAGCCTGAGCCATTAGTCAAACTGGGGTCATAAGAATCATAGTCAGAGATTTATCACTCTGTACCACTGAGCTGTGCCCAAATTTTCATTACTTTTATGCCATTCTTACTGCATATGCTTGTCATCAGTTATTGATGTCAGTCATGTAAACTTACCATGAAATGATAGAAAATCATGTGAACTTCCTTCACACAAAATACTTTATTCTACTCCGAAGTAAATAAAACAAAATATACTGCACTGCACAGATGCATCCCTGATAATATATAGACACATACCTGTGCACGCATACACTTAAAAATTCTTCTGTTACTTCTGATTTACAGCTAGATGTTCATCATCCCTGACTGTTATCCTTCTGCATTTAACATGATCTTGTAAGAAACCAATAATGAAGACAATTTTATATAGTTAATATGTCAGATGTGATTGGACCTTCCCATGAATACTTAACCACAGCATTTGTGAAAGTCTGTGCTATGGTAGTAACTACCTCTGAATTACAGTCTTGTTTATGATATAATACCTTACAGCAAACCTATGTGACTGGGATTAAAGGAGATAGATCAGAGCTGCTTAGTTGCTGAACTAAGTTACCACATTAAAGCAAAAAGAAAAAAAAAGTAAACAACAAAACCTGAATGGCTCATGTAAGTCTACAGCACAATTTATATTAAGGAACAGAAAAGGCATATGGAGGAGAGTCCTTTTTTTCAGGTAATTTCCAAGAAAAATTAGAAAGAGGGATATTACAGTGATTTGTACTGCACAGTACAATAGGCTTTGCATTTTGAATTAATAAAATACTGTCAAATGTTTTAATAATGAAAGAAGATATGCAAGTATGCTGTAGCCATAGCTCTATGTGAATTGAATGCCCTCACTGCACCAGTTTCTGGCTTTGGTCAGCAGAAATACAGGAGAGTGACTGGTATAGAAATTAGCAGTACACAGATCCCTCTCCCAAATATTAGTGCTAGTAGACATCAGTTGCAATTCCACTGTTATACAGAAGGTGGCAGGACATAACCAGTTTTACATATACTCACTGTAAGGAAGTGATGATTTTCAACAGTTCATAAATAATACAGAATAAGTATAATCCCTAAACAGTACTAAATGTCAATATTTTTATCACATTTGTTGAACATTTGCTAATTGAATAAAATAACAAGTTCTAAGCTAATTAAGTTTAACATTTTAACATGAAATTTTACAAAGATGAAGAGAAAAAAAGTTTTATTATTTCTGTTTTTCAAGTCAACATGTTATAAGACTTGAACTCATGAGAATATGATCTTGAAACAGTAGCATCATTCCACACCAAGACAAGACCCAGCAAGTGTGATTTATTTTATTTATATGGCAAGACAATTGAAAAGATAAACTAAACCACATAATATTAAGTAAAAACATAAAATCTCACAGGGAAGTGCACTCTCATAGAGTTGCAAAGTCTGTGGCAGGTAAATGGAACAAGAAACTCACCAAATCCTGCATTTTATAGTGGCCCAGTATCAATCTTTATAGTGACTACAAATACACTGCCAGTGCTATCTGTATATTCTTATAAAACTTTGATTTTATCATTTTGATTACAAATATGTTTGGGGGAATGGTCTCACAGGAAACATAGTCTTGGTGAGATTACCCTAAGTAGAACAGATAAGGAAATGCATTTGGCAGTAATGCTGAACAACACTGTGAAATGTCGAAGGGAGTAGCAAAGGCCAATAGATGCCAAGGCGCACACTAGTGCAGAGTAACAGTCATGGAGACCAGAGATGCTGAGGTCCTTCCTCTCTACAGATTATTGGTTTAGTTTGCATAGTTGCTGTTTTGTTCAGTAGAAGAATGTATGAGGTGAATAATTCTAGGAGTTGTACTGAAAAAAGAGTGTGTCCAGCCCAAAAACAACCACAAACTTCAAAAGGCAAGGATACTCGATGGTCAATGAAAGTCGGAGAAACAATATTTTAGTGTACAAAACCTTTTATTCACGCTTTCGTCAGTAAGACTTCATCAGAAAAAGTTCATACAATCAGGCAACCCCATTATATACTGAACAATTAAATAATTAACAATTATTCAATTAAATAAAATATCCCAATAAATTAACCCATCAAATACTGGCAAGAAATATAAATATATGAGCCTAAACAATCATAATTGAAGCCTTTAATGAATAAAACCATTAAAAACAATCCAGTCACTGTGATATATTTATAACAATCTCATATCATTTAATGACCTTCAATTTCCTATTTTTAAGAAAACATTTTATATTAAAGCTGTCGTTGAGCCCAGGTTTGTTGTCTGCCTCCAATCTCACCTGCCAAATTGTCTCATATTGTTCTAATAAGCTTTTGTAATAACCTCCCCCTCAGGTCACCATGCACTACTTCTAATAGAGAAAACAAAAATTTCTTAAAATTGACACATTCAACAGAGTGTTTATATAATGCACTTTTTTAATTTTTAGTTCTAATATAATAAATGTGTTCTCTCATACGTTCGAGAAGTGTTCTGGTGGTCATTCCCACATAATAAGCGTTACAACCACTACACATACCAATGTAGACTATACCACTAGATTTACAAGTACAATACCCTAGAACTTCAAAAGTTTGTTCCAAATGAGGGATCATAATGTATGGTCCTTCAAGAATAAATCTATACATATTGCAGTTTCCACACTTAAACATGCCTTTCTTATGAACATTTTGTAACAAACTAAGATTTCTTTTAGTGTCATCTCTTTCCAAAAACTTTTTTAATATTACAAGTGTTACCATAAACAAAACCTGGCTTAGTCCCTATAACTTTCATGAAGTCTTTATTCCCTTCCAAAATTCTCCAGTTTTTAATAAACTATATCATTAATAAATGGACAATCTGTAGCCATGTCCATTCTGAACATAGCCAAATGTTTGACTTGTGAATCCCTCAATGAAGACCTATTATTTACTAAAGATTTTTTAAGAATGGGTGGGTAAACCTCATTTCTTTTTGTCAAGACCTCTTCCTTTGCTGATATTAAATAACCCATATCATACCTTCTAGCTAAGAAGAAGTCTGTGATGAATTGAAATTCAAGAATAGCATCATTATCTTGGGTAGTCATCTTGCTGTCCCAAATGTATTGACCTTTGGGAATATTCTTCTTTATAAAAACAGCATGATTACTCTGGTAATGTAGATATTCATTCGTAAATTTATCCTTTCTGAATATTTTACTATCGAAAGCTTTCTCTCTTTAATTCCATGTCAAATTGACATCTAAAAAGTTTATATTTAAATGTTTACGAACGGATATCTACATTACCAGAGTAATCATCCTGTTTTTATTGTTTGTCTTTTTGGCTTTCCCTGGTTAGGGGTCGCCACAGCAGAACTCCGGTCCGATAATGATTGGCAGTCGATTTTTATGGTGCTGAGTTGCCAGACGATACCCAACCTTCAGCGAAGGCATGCCCATTCACGCATGTCTTTCAGAGGCCACTCAACCACGGGGAGGACATGCAGACTCCACACAGAAGGCACTCCAGCCGAGAATCGAACAGGAGAACCTCTTGCTGTGAGGCAACAACGCTACTGCTGTACCACCGCAGCTTTTTAATCATCTTGTTTTTATAAAGAAGAATATTCCCAAAGGTCAATACATTTGGGCCAGCCAGATGACTACCCAAGATAATGATGCTATTCTTGAATTTCAATTCATCACAGACTTATTCTTAGCTAGAAGGTATGATATGGGTTATTTGATATCAGCAAAGGAAGAGGTCTTGACAAAAAGAAATGAGGTTTACCCACCCATTCTTAAAAAAATATTTAGTAAATAATAGGTCTTCATTGAAGGATTCACAAGTCAAATATTTGGCTATGTTCAGTATGGACATGACTACAGATTGTCCACTTATTATGGATATAGTTTATACAAACTGGAGAATTTTGGAAGGGAATAAAGACCTCATGGAAGTTATAGAGACTAAGCCAGGTTTTGTTTATCGTAACACTTGTAATATTAAAAAGTTGTTGGAAAGAGATGACACTAAAAGAAATGTTAGTTTGTTACAGAAAGTTCATAAGAAAGGCATGTTAAGTGTGGAAACTGCAATATGTGTAGACTTATTCTTGAAGGACCATATATTATGATCCCTCATTTGGAATGAACTTTTGAAGTTCCAGGGTATTGTACTTGTAAATCTAGTGGTATAGTCTACATTGGTATGTGTAGTGGGTGTAACCCTTATTATGTGGGAATGACCACCAGAACACTTCTTGAACGTATGAGAGAACACATTTATTAAATTGGAACTAAAAATGAAAAAGGTGCGTTATATAAACATTCTGTTGAATGTGTCAATTTTAAGACATTTTTGTTTTCTGTATTAGAAGTAGTGCATGGTGTCCTGAGGGGAGGTGATTACAAAAACTTATTAGAACAAAGGGAGACAGTTTGGCAGGTGAGATTGGAGGCAGGCAACAAACCTGGGCTCAACGACAGCATTAATATAAAATGTTTTCTTAAAAATAGGAAATTGAAGGTCATTAAATGATATGAGATTGTTTTAAATATATCACAGTGACTGGATTGTTTTTAGTGGCTTTATTCATTAAAGGCTTCACTTTATGATTGTTTAGGTTCATAACATTATATTTCTTGTCAGTATTTGATGGGCTAATGTATTGGGATATTTTATTTAATTGAATAATTGTTAATTAATTAATTGTTGAGTATATAATGGGGTTGCCTGATTGTATAAACTTTTTCTGATGAAGTCTTATTGATGAAAGTGTGAATAAAAGGGTTTGTATGCTAAAATGTTGTTTCTCTGACTTTCACTGACCATCAGGTATCCTTGCCTTTTGAAGTTTGTAATTCTAGGAGTAGTGAAGAAAACTGAAAGGCTTGGGTTATGAAGAGAGACTTGTAATGTATTGCATATGCATACACATATAATATATAAATATATATATATATATATATATATATATGTGTGTGTGTGTGTGTGTGTGTGTGAGTGTGTATACACACACACACACACACACACACACACACACACACACACTTGAAAAGATACAAGAAAGGATGATGTACATTGATGTACTGCACAGCTTGGGAAAACAGGAAGGACAGAGTTGAAGGGGAAGAACACAACAACAAAAGAAGAAAGTAAGGCAATGACACTTCACAGGGCTTCATCAGAGTGAGGAAAGGATATGATAATGGTAGGATAAAGGACATGTTGGAACTAGATACAGCACTCAGAAGGGCTTGACAACCACAGATCTTCTTCATTCATCATTGTTGATATCATTTTTATGTACAGTATCTGCTTCACTGCAGAAGAGTTAGTGCCAGTGTGACTGAAACTCAAACATTTTTGAACTTAACAACAACCTGAACACGTTTTGCATATTTTCCTACCTCATGGGTAAGTGAAATTCCTTGTTGAAGAATCCTTATTTTTTCAAATGTTCTGTTGAAAATGCTTTACATCTATTCACTGTGTTTCTGAACGCTACAAATTGTTTGAGTGCCCAACATAGGTTAATAGGTGTTTACTAGTCTAACGACCGCAACAGTCTTTTTTAAGCCTACCCATGCATCCCAAATCTCTGACAACTTTTGATACCCTTGAAAAGTGTAAGCATGGACCTGGGAGATGAACCATTTACAGGTTATCTGTGTCCATTAGAGATATAGGTGCCAAACCAGGGATGAATTTCCGGTTTCCCATCCAATTTCCCAAGTTGCACTTGAATTGGGTTAGAGAGGAACTTTGCTTCACAAAGACGGTGAGCTTGTTCCATAGACAGAGTAGTCTTTGGGATACATACCTATCTCTCCAGCAGGTCCTATTTATATCACAGACAAGGTTTATGTCTGCAGAATGGGTAATTCTGGTGTTGTTTGTTTTGTGGATATGCAGGAGGTCCATCAGAGTGGATCTGACAATGCCTTGTATGCTAGGCATAGATCATCATCATCATCATCAACATCATCATCATCAGCCCCCTTTCCCCCATTTTTCTACATGGGGTCAGGGTATCGTATTAACTGTCACCACCTCTCTCAATTCAGTGCCACACTCCTGCCTTCTTCAACACTCATGCCTGACTGTCGCAGATTTTCTTTCACACAATCCATGCACCTCTTTGCTGGACATCCTCATTTCCTCTTACCTTCTTCTCTCTGTCCCAAATCTTCCTCACCAGATTGTCTTCTGATTTTCTACACATGTGCCCAAACCACTGTAATCTGTTCTCTTTGATCTTTTCTGCAATTGGAGCTTCTTTGGCTTCTGCTCTTAAGTCCTCATTTCTTTGTCTGTCCCACAGTGTGCATCCTACCACATTTCTCAGGCACTTCATGTCCATCACCTCTAGCTTCTTCAACTGTTCTGCCTTTACTGCCCATGTTTCTGTATCATACAGTAGTACTGGTTGCATCACTGTCTTGTACACCTTACTTTTCAGCTTCATTGGCATTTGTCTGTCATATACTACACCTGATACTCTATGCCAGTTGGCTGCAGCCCCTCTGATTCTAGCTTTGACCTCTTCATTCAGACTGCCCTTCTCCTCAATTAGCCCTCCCAGATTCTTGAAGCTGTTACATGTTCCACTGTCTTCCCTTCTAGCTCTATTCTCAGCTTCTTTTGATTTCCCCAATTTGCTGCCATTACCACCGTCTTATCTGTGCTTAGTTTCATCCCATGTGCCTTCAGATTTGCATTCCATTCTCCTATACTTTCTGAAGTTCTAGCTCAGACTCTGCCTGTACTGCCACATTGTCTGCATACAGCAACTTTGTTGATCCATCCCCTCCAACCTGTTTGCTAATGTTGTCCATCACCTGTATGAACAGCAGTGGGCTCAGAGCTGAACCCTGATGTACACCCACTCCCACTGGGAACCCCTCTGTGAGGCCGAACACTGTTTGTACTTGAGTCATTTGGTTCTTGTAAATAGCCTGCACTAATTCTACCAATGTTTCTGGGACTTCAAACCACCACAGTACTGCCCAGATTAGCTTTCCTGGGATCGTGTCATATGCTTTCTCCAAGTTTAGGAATGCCCAGTTGGACTATCTCCTCATCTCTACCTTCTTCTCAAGTATCTGTCTCAATGCAATCATCGGGTCAGTTGTGCTGCAGCCTGATCTGAATCCAAACTCCTCATCTCCCATATTACATTCTACTGCTCTGCGTACCTGTTTATCAATCACCCTCTCCAGAACTATCATGCAATTTGATAGGAGTTTGATGCCTCTGTACTGCTCACAGTTGTGGATGTCCCCTTTGTTCTTGTACAATGGCACGAGTATGCTTATTCTCCAGTCATCTGGGATACACCTTTCTCTCTACACTGCTATTAGTACCCACAGCAGCCATTTCTCCCCTATCACACCCAGCATCTTTATCATATCTGCTGTGACCTCATCTGAGCCTGTTGCTTTCCCTGACTTTATCTTCCTTATTGTTGTTCTTACTTCTTCTAGTGTGGGCTCCTCTTCTTTTTTCATTGTAGGCTGTTTCTGGGGCAGTACAGCTTCTGTGGGGTTTCTTCATTCAGAAGCTGCTAGAAGTACTCCTTCCATCTGCCTTTGATGTCCTCTGGACTGGTGAGCAGGTTGTTGCTGGCATCCCCTATGAAGGGTGGCTGACTATCTTCTTTATCTTTCTGTCTTTGCCTTGCAACCTGATATAGTTTCTTTGTGCCCCTTACTGAGTCACTTTCCAAATGTTGGTACAGTGCCTCCGATGCCCTATTCTTTGCTATTGTAACTTCTTTCTTTGCTTCTTTGTTAGCCAACCAGTAGTCCTTCCTAGCCTGGTCAGTCTTTCCTATCTCCACTTCTTCCTGCACTCCTTCTTTCTTTTGATGAATTCCTGGACTTCTGCATTCCACCACCAGCTTTCCTTATGTACCTTATTTCCATACCTGGCTCAGCCACATATCTTTTCTGTAGTCCTAATACATGCTGTTTTTAGGTGCTGCCATTTTTCTTCAACTGCACCTATTTCCTTCTCTTCTTGGGGTGCTAGAGCCCTGAGTAATTCCTTGAACTGTTGTGCTTTCTCTCCAGTCAACTTCCAGGTCTTCAGCCTGGTCACTGTTGACCTTAGATCCTTCTCTGACCACTATTTGCAGCTGATTGTGGCAACTAGTGGTTTATGCTGTGGGCCGACTTTTTCACTGGAGATGACTTTGCAATCATGGATTCTACCCCAGTGCCTTTTCCTTACTAGGAGGATGTCTACCTGAGTTGCATTTTGACTACTCTTGTGTGTGATCTTGTGACTGTCTCCCTTTCTGAACCATGTGTTGGCCACTATCACGCCATTTGCCAGACAGAAGTCTAGAATGGCTTCTCCTTCTTTATTTTTGTTGCCCCACCCATGTGGACCCAGCTAGTCCTCATGTCCTGTTCTATCTGTCCCGATATGTGCATTCAACTCACCCATTATCAACACCAATTCATGTTGTCCTGCTTTATCCAGTACGTCCTGCAACTACTGTCTGAATGTACTCTTTTCCTCACTGTGGGGCATAGGCTGAGATTATGAATACAGCCCTATCATTTCACTGGAGTCTGACTGCCATGAGTTTGTCATTAATTCTGATTATATCCCTTACTGCCTTCTGAAGCCTCTCTCTCTCTCTCACCACAATTCCTACACCATTTCTAGCCTGCCCTCCACCTGAGTAGTAGACTCTGGATCCCAAGCCAAGTGGCTTTGCTGCACTGCCCTTCCATCTTGTCTCTTGGACACATTGGATGACCAGCCTCCTCCATATCATCATGCCATCCACTTCCAAGCTGCCTGTCAGTGAACCTACATTAAGTGTAGCAATTCTCATTTCATGTTTGGCAGGTTTTACATCCAGCTTTTGCTCAACAGAGCTATCCCAGGTAACCCAGCCTGGGCAACTAGACACCGGCCAGCCAGTAGCTTATTGACCTAGGGCTTCAGGGCTTTATGGCAGGCACACACTGGCCAATAGGGACACATATACTCCTCCTACCATTAGCAAGGGTCCCTGGCATGGGTCAGAGTAGGCTGGGTCCTCAACCCACTTATCACTGGTAACTACCATGCCCATTTTTGGAGACATTAGTCAAGATGACCAAATCACCTAGAGCCATATTTTACATGGTTGAGTGGCTAGCCCTGCCATGGCATGCAGTCTGTGATCTGTGTTCTTCTATCTTGAGGATACTGCGCACCACAGTAGATGCCCAAAGCAGTGGGTCTGTACAACTTTTCCCCCTATAGGGCACCATGTAGAGTCTGTGCTCCATTCATTGGTGAGATGGAAACACTCAGCATGTTTTTCTGACATGGGAGAAACCCCATGAGGGCACAGGGAGAACATGCAAACTCCAAACAGGCATTGGTCCAAGGTCAGGATTGAACCTTGTACCTTGTGCACGGGAGGCAAAGACCTTAACCACTAAGCCATCTGGTATAGATCTCCACTCAGAAGCTGGTAGTAGCATTACATGAATATATTGCCTTCTTCTCTGTGCAAAAATACTTCCTAATATTACCCTAGATCTGCCCTCTTTCTGTTTTTTTTTGCTTGTGATTACTAGTTCTTGAGTATCATCTCATATGAAAGTTGCCTGCTTGATTTTGTTAATTCCCCCAAGTACTTAAGTGTTTCTATAATGCCATTCTCAGTCCTTTCTTCCAGGGTGTATGTATTAACTCATTCCCTCCAGTACAGGTCTTTTGAGTGTGTACTTTTAACTCTCAGTGGGTGTGGCTTGAACATTTCAAAAAATGAAATTATCGCTTTACCATTCAAATATTCATATCTCTGGAACCATAAGTGTTACTAAAAAAATGTAAATAGCAAACTATTCAGGATAAGTTAATCTTTACATTAATGGCATTCATTCAGTTTGAAGCTTTAAACTGGATTTTATAAGCTACAAATAAAGGCAGTGAATATCAATTTTGTAATGTATAAACAGATTGTGATATCTCAGTAGCAATTCAAGCAAGACACACACTGCCAGCAGAATTTTCTTCATACAGCTGTGAGCTTTCATATTTAGAGAAATATGAAAGTTACAATACAAATAAACAGTACACAAATATTTAATATCTCTTCAGTTGCATTAGACAGAAATGAAATATCAGTACAGTTGTATTTGCCATCATGTATGTTTTAAGATTAAATCTTTGACACTGAGTATATAGCATGGCTTTGGAATTAATGCAAATATAAACAAACAATATTTAGGTTCATAGGTTCATAGGTAAGTACTAGGCTATCTGCCCAAGGGCATCTATAAGCCTAGCCAGAATGTGTTGGCTTTCGCCGCCCCCTTAGATTAGTTCCTTGTGCCTCGGTCCAGCAGAGCCATTAGTTCCCTGTGCCTCCGTCCAGCAGAATCACTGCAGTGATCCTCGAGGTAAATTTTCTGTTTCCCATCCACTCATCAAGGTTTCTCTTGAAGAGTGTTAGTGAGGGGCTCTGCCTAATGTAGATTGGAATCCTGTTCTAAAGCATGGGGAGTCTCTGAGACAGGAATCTATCCCTCCAGCACTTCTTATTTATCGTTGTGGTGAGGTTTAGATCCCTAGAGTGTGTGGCTCTTGTGGATTTGTTTTTTTTTTAGGTGGAGCATGTCCATCAATTCTGGGTTGGACATGGCCTTGTATGTCAGGCAGAGATCACTTCTGAGTAAGCGGTATGCAACCGAGTACAGCTGGAGTTTCTTCATTTGGCGCCTAGAGTCATTAGTAGAAGACAACTGCAGAAATGCCTGGAGGCACACTTGGCTGTAATGAGTTAAATTCCTTCAGCATTTCTCCCCAAGTCTTCTGGTGCAAGCATATGCCATTATTACTACTGTTTTTATGTATACCTATTCAGTCAATATCCTTGCAGGAAGGAGTTACTAGAGCTGTAATCAACACCCCAGCCTGCCTTTATAGAGGAAGAATAATTTCTCCATTATTTATATCTCCTGGCATATACTGAGATTTCCTTACCTTTTTAAATATTTCTTTAGATTCACTATCTCCTGTAGATCATGTAACTTAATTATACCAAGTGTGCTTTTCATTTTTTGCTCATGTCAGTAGCTTAGCATCCACTAAAGTATAATCTCATTGTTACCAGGTGATGAGCTTAGACTTCTTCATATGTTCATAGGTAGGTACTAGGCTATCGGCCCAAGGGCCTAAGCAAGCCTAGCCAACAAAGTTCCCTGGCTTACACCAACTCAAGAAAGTTAATTTCCTGTGCCCCTGTCGAGCTGAGCCACATAAGTGATCCCCAGGGTATATTTCCTATTTGTCATCCACTCATCAAGATTTTTCTTGAAGAGTGTTAATGAGGAACTTTGCTTTGCTATGTTCTTTGTACTGATTCTAAGCTGTAAAAGATTTAACCATTCCTGTAACTTTGCTAGTTTTATTCTCATTTTGTTTAAGCAATCTCCTCTACTTATGTTAATGCACATCATTGCGCCATCTACAGAAAGAAAAGTTTTCCCTTTCCACTTCCACTGCAGTGTTACTGATGAAGACCCTGAAGAAGGCTACCTAAACCTGAACCCTTTCATAAAATTGTAACTCTCCAACTTTAACTGAGGATTCCATTTATCACTGCTTTCTGTGTCCTATCATCCATCCAATGTTCAATTCTAGAACAGCAGCTTGGGTCCACTCCAAAGTTGGATACCTTATTTATAATTTCATTGTGGAACTGTTTCAAAGCCTCATTAAAATCTCGGCAGGATAAAACAAATGACAGCACAATATGAAATATAAAGAAAATACATTATTTTACAAGTGGTACAGAAAAATTATTTCATGTTAAGACCATCTTCACGACAGCATATGCTGATTGCAACTTCATTTTTAAAAAGTTATGAGACCATTATAACTGTTCAAAAAACACATTTGAATCAGACAGATGTTTGGGATTTATTCAGATATCACAATATATAAATGCCTTCTTCATAAAATGTGACTGTAATTCTTGCTAATAACCAAACCACTATCCAGTTTTAATTTCTCAGTTTTGGATGAATATGTCGTTAATTTATGCATCCAAAATGTGTTTTTTACTTTGAAAGTTCATGTAAAAGTTCCTTCCCTGTGGACTTTGGCTATCTTTGTTAATATTAATAAATCTGAAATTTTCTTGTGAATGTCTTAACTGACTGGTATTGCACAGCAGTTGTTAATTGAAAGGGCACATTGTGTGTATGCTCCAAACCTGGCCATGAGAAAGCAATCTAGACTTTTAACAGAAGAGTTGGAATCCTACCAGCAGAAAGAGTTGATTCTGACAAAACTGTGCCAGAAGGACAAAGTACTAAAAGTAGAAGACAGTAGAGTCATAATGTTTGTGAAAAATTATTACTCAATGTACACCATGCAGAAGAGGAATACATTTATTCCAGTAATCAAGGAATGTCGAGAAGCAAGTGTGAGATTCAAGTTACTATATCCAGCCATTTTTTCAGAATATGTTTTCCTGGAGGGTCAGAATCATTTTTTGATGCAGAACATGCTAAGGAGGAAATACAAGTTTGTTTAACAAAAAGTGAGCTATTAAACAGAAGGAGATTCTGCTTCTTGTTCTTCTGGTAATAAAGCCCATAGACAGACTCTGCAGTGAAAACTTGTCCAATGTTTCAAAAGAAAATGCTTGAGAAATAAAAAGAAAAAGCACAAGAGTTGACTGGATTATATGAAGAGAGACATGATGGAGCTCTCTGAATATGTGTCCTAGGCGGTTATGAATCTAGCCTTGAGCAACATGAATCCTACCTTCAACAGTGATGATGCCACAATACCAGCAGAAAATGACTGACTTCAACAATTGGCTTAGTTTTTGGTGTCACAACAAGGGGATCTGATATCTATCAGCCTGGGGAGACATGATCGTCAAACCATGATGCTTTGCCAGAGATGGTTTGCACTTGTCAACACTTGGTTTCTGAATACTGGCAAAAACTTTATCTATCTAAATAGAGCCTTTTTTAGGCTACTGTCCGTTGCTAAACCTTCCAACATAAGATAAATCACTCACAACTACCCAAAGGTACTGCTGCTCAATGCTAGGAGTTTAAATAAAAAAACTGCACTACCTGGAAGCACTCCTCTACCTGGAGAATGCAGACATATATGCAGTCATGAAAACACGGTTCACAACCATGGAAAGCAGCTTGCCTATCAAAGGCTACAATGCCTTTCATACATTTCGATCTCCGTCAGCTCAGGATAAAACAAAGGAAAGAGGTGTCTCTGTGTTTATAAAGACAAGTACACTGCTAGATTGGTCCAACAATGTGACTCACTTCAGCTGCTCCGTGCCCACTTAACCATAGGTGTGATTTCCTATCATATCCTTGCTAGCTACAGATCCCGTAACATGGGTCTGGAAAACCACACCTCCTACCTAAACCTACTGGAATCTCTTAACATTCAGCCTAACACCATACTTATGGGTGACTTCAACTACCCCTCCATAAACTGGGAGACTTATACAACCCATGATTCACTTGCTCAGAGCTTGCTGGACTTTGTCAATGTAAAACCCTGGAACAAATAGTTAACTCCCCAGCTAGAGGTACAAATATCCTAGACCTAGTGCTCACAAACATGGGGGATGCTGCTCTCTCCCATGTATTAACTCCTCCCTGGCAGGATATAACCACAAAATGATCTCCTTTAGTATTAAAACTAAATTTGGATCCCGACCAAACTCCAAACCTGTTAAGAACTTTGCTAAGGCCAATTACCTCAAACTAAGTGATTTTTTATTACATTTCCAAGCCCCTCTGAACCTGGATGATGCTCACACCTACTCTGAGCTGTACCCAAAAGCACTGCACAATGACATTCATAGCTTTATAGAAGAGGCAGTACCTGTCTAAGTGAAATCTATGATTACTGGCAAAAATAAACCACCCTGATAGACTCATGCATAAACAGGCTATTCAACAAAAGGAAACAATCTCTCCAAAGCCAAGAAGGAATGGAAAAAACAGTGCAAAAAGACACTCACCAGTCTAAGTAAAAAAAAAAAAATTAGAGAACTGGTGATAGCTGCCAAAGCAAACTATGAGGCAAAGATAGCCTTCCAGATGAAATATAACCAAAATGTTTTTTAATTATGTACATAATCTCAGGGGAAAAGCTCAGCATGTGCCAAGTTAATCATGAAGGGCAACACTTCCCAGCCTGAAACAAAGGAACAGGTCCTTACTGCATTTGGTAAAGCCAAAAAACATAGCGTCCATGGTCTTGATAACCTTCCAGGATGCTTCTTAAATAGCTTAAAACAGAATCTATCAGGGCCACTAGAAACCCTCTTTAACCACAGCCTCTGGACAGGCTTTGTCCCAGAGTAATGGAGGAATGCAACACCTTCTGCACATGGGGAGGCCCATCAACTTACTCAGGGAACTGCAGACCCATAAGACTGACCCTTATCTGCAAGGCCATGGAGAGAATTATCATGGACCTGATTAATAATAACATAGGAACTCTCCAAACACTGGACCGGACCCAGTTTGGCTTTGTCAAAGGGAGGTCATGCCTGCTCAATCTGGTGGAGTTTGAGAAAATCACCAGGGCTATGGATGAGGGTAAAATGGTACACACCACTAATCTAGACCTGGCCAAAGCTTTCAACATAATTCTCCACTTGGGGATCATAGATAAACTTACTGAGTTAGGCATAAACCCCTACATCGTCAGATGGAGAGTCAACTGGCTCATTAACAGAACATATGTTATCCGGACCGGTGAATCTGCCCTATAAGAAACCTGTTACTAGTGGTGTCTCACAGAGATCAGTTTTGGGACCCCTTGTGTTTGAGATATACTTTTGTGAACTGAAGGCCAATGTTGAGGGCCTCTGGTTCACCAAGTTCACCAACAACTGTAAGCTGGGAGCAATAATTGAATCCCCATGTTGACATCCTACAAACAGTCCAAAAAATGACAAATAACTGGTGCCAAAACCATGGCCTGAGACTAAATGCTAGAAAATGCATAATCATACCTTTTGGTAAATATTGACAGCACACCCCTAAAAAAGACCCAGTGGTGAGGGACCTAGGAACACAGATAGACAGTAACCTAAACTCGGACCACAAGGTAGCTACGATGGTGAAGAAATCCTTCTGTGTGGCTTAACTTATAAGTAAAGGCATGGCATCAAGATCAAAGGAAGTCATAGTGCCATTGCACTCAGCCCTTATCAGGCCCATATTTGATTACAATGTACCCTTCTGCATGTACCAAACCAGGCACTTACCTCAATTGGACTGGACCCAGAGGTTTCTCACTAACAAAATACAAAGTTTAAGACACATGTCTTATGCAGGCTGACTAAAGGCCCTAGCTCTTTACTCCATCTGATACCATTTATTGAGAGGGGCTTATACTGACCTACAAGGCATTCTGTGATCCAGCTTTGAGGAACATGTTGCATATTCGCAAGAAAAATTATACGAGGGGTGGACCTAAACCTCATTTGTGACTCTAACAGAACTTGCTGCAGAAACAGATACATATCCCAAAGGCTACCTCTTCTATGGAATAAACTTCCCATCTATGTAAAACAAAGCCCATCCCTCATTCTCTTCAAAAAGACTTTGGATAAATGGAAGGGAAACCAGTTCACTGATGGTGTACAGCCCATGTCCTGTATGGACAGAGGCAGACTGTAAAATGACTCGGGGCTCCAGCACCCAATGACCCACTACCCTGATACTACCCCATCCCATATCAGGGGAATTAAGATATAATATTGTCATATACTGGGTATTATTGGCTAGGCTTATAAAGGCTCTTGTACTATTAGCCTAGTAGTCACCTATGAACCTATAATAATATGAAGCACTACATTGGAAATTAAGCAAAGATTGGAATTGGGAGATGGGGATCAAATGAAAAAAAGCCAGCAACTTGTAAAGTGGCAAATAAATGTGAGATTATAAACAATTAATTATATTTGTGAAACATGGCAAAACAAAAAAAGCCTGGAATATTGGACTTCTTTGACTTCATTAAACCTGTAGGGGACTCTAAAGCATATGCCCTACTTCATGCCATTAATGTTTGGAAGAACACTCTGGGGGAAGAGAAAGGAAAGAGTTATCTGTAAGAAAAACGTTTTGTTCTTAACAGTAGTATTTTTATAATGCATGATATGACCTACATGCTATAAAGTAAATCTTTCTCAGGTATTTTTGAGTGTAATAGGGATACCAAAGTAAACAGGTTCCCCTTTTTTCCCTTCTTCTTTCTTTCTCCTTGTTCAGTTTTAAGAATTGTAGGCACTGCAGTGTAAAAAATAGATCAGTCTGGTCAAAAGAGCATGATATAATAAAAAATTGATGTGCTTTATTTTTCTCTTACACAGGGAAATGGCTGGATTAAGACCCTTGGCTTGATCTCGTAAGAAGTTTTAAAGGGAAACAAATAAATAAAAAAGAACACTAAATATATTAATAAAATGTTTTCCTCTAGCAGATAAATTAGTGCTTTTAATAGAGTTAACTGTGTATCTGGTTCTCATGTCTGTTTGGAGACAATCTGATAAGGACAATAAAAATAGAATACTTCTTTCTTTCAATGGCTTAGTGATAATGTTTTCTGAAAACATACAAGTGTTTGTCTAATCTGGGAGAGGAATAAAGATAAGACAAAAACAGGCAGCACTTAGCAGAAGCACAGCCTGTACCATGGATCTTAGCATGGGTAACCTTCCTTATAAGTTAATCCAAGTCAGTGATGGTGGCTGTCAGTCTGGGACAATTGTTCCTTTTAGGAGGTAGGAGGGTTAAACTTTAATATTTGAAGATGTACATAGTTTTGTGTGTTGGCATCAAGTTAATAGATTTTAGGTATGTTCTTGTGGGGTGTTTTGTTTGAGGGTTTTCACTAAAACAAAAAGGTTTATAAGATGTAACATAGGTTCAAATTAATATGACAAGAAACAACTGTATAAAAGATCAACCTGCCAAACATTAATATATGCATGTAACACAAAAGCTGAAACTAGATATTTAAAAAAGCTGTTACACATAACAGGTGGGAATATTAACTTCTTAACACAATTGCAACATTTTCTATTTCTAAATGTAAATGGTCTCACAGATATATACAAAAAGAAAGAGTAGTGAACTGTATTAAAAATGCAGAGTCCAAATAGCTATGCTACAGGAGACACATTTGGAAATAACGGAGCATGTGAATTTGATAATGAAAGGACATTAGAATGGTTATTCAGCAGAATATTTGGGACAAAGGAAAAGGGGAGAACTTATATAAATTGCAAGAGGAACTCCAATAGTGACAGAAGAGGAAAAAAAGATAATAATGATAGATTTGTAGTACTAAAGGGCTACTGGCAAGGGAGGAGGATTACACTGGCATGTATTTATATTCACCTAAAACTGCTATAATGGAGCTTAAGAAAATTCTGGAAGAAATAATCAGTTTCAACAAGGAATATTACTTATACATGGGGAATGGAATTTGATTTTCAACAGTGAAGATATATCTGGGGGGCCCAGAAGGAAGAAATGTAATTCAGTAGTAGGAGTCTGGTGTGGATTTGCATATTATTTCCCAAGGTAAAAAAATTGAGCTGGGGTAGAAAAACATGTATTTATCTCACAGAAATGTGCATTTAACTGAAGGTTTTGATATGCATTCAGTAACTATTTCAGATCACTTGGCAATAAAAACTAAAATAAAAATGCAGAGTAATGAAATAAATATGAGACACTGGCACTTTCCCACTTATCTCTTAAAAAGAGAGGAAATTAAGGAATAGATTGTGGAAATTATTCAGGAGGGACAAAGACATTTCTTCTGAAAATATAGCTAGGGAGATGAATAAAATTAAAGTGGAGTTTAAAAATAGGGTGAAAATAAAAAAAAGATAGATATGGTTGAGAAATAACAAGAATTATTTGGAGGGACTGACAAAGGTTAAAGTATTGCAAAATAGGAGGAATCTCCCAGAACAAGAAAACGAGCAATTGCAGAATGCTAAACAGAAAATAAGGGATTACCTCAATAATATACATGGGTTTAAAAAGACTGCTGTTAAACAACTGTTTTTTGATAATGACTCCAGAGCACAAAAACGTCTAGCAACTAACACTAGGTAAGACTGCAATCCAAATTGTAGCTTGCTACAGATCCCCCACCATGCCCCATGATTCTCACTACACCTTTCTAAATATATTGGAAAATATTAAGATACAGCCAAACACCCTACTACTGGGTGATTTCAACTACCCTGTCATTAACTGGGAAAACTGCTCGTGTACCAACACATTTGCCCAACGGTTCTTGGAATTCATAAATTCCAATGCCCTGGATCAACTAATCCTTAGTCCCACCAGGGGCTCCAATATCCTAGACCTGGTCATCACCAACATGGGAAATCAATGCTCCACACTTATGGTCACCCCCTCGTTAGTCAGGTCTGACCCTAAGCTAATCACCCTTGACATCCACATCCCACCCCCACCCCCCAGTAAGGAAACCTCCATAAAAAACTTTTCCAAAGCCAACTTCATGCTATTCAAGTCAGAAGTGACAAACTTCATGATACCCATACAGACAGGAACTGAAAGTTCGACTGTTGAATACTACACTAAGACACTGTATGAGCACATCCCCAATAGAACCAAGACACTCCCCTCCAAAAAAAGAAAGCCAATCTGGTGGTCCCTTGCCATAAACAAACTTTTCAACGAAAGGAAGAAACTGTTGCGGAAAAGAGGAAAATCCCAGGATGCAAAAAAACTCCCTTACCAGCCCCAGTAAGAAGCTGAGATCCCTCATAAAATCCTCCAAAGCTAGTTACAAAAATAAAATTACCAAAGATTCCAAAGACAACCACAAGGCATTCAATAGCTATGTCAAGAATCTAAATGGCAATGCTCAGATCTTCTCTGAGCTACAACAGAATGGCATTAAATATACTGATCCCAAGGATATTGCCAATATCCTGACAGATCGATTCCGTGCAAACTTCACCCCCTCCTCTCATCCCCTAAAGGGACCATCTCAATACCGAAAGATTGCCAAATTCCGGTAATAACGAACACACAGCTAAATAAAACGCACTCTCCAAAGCTAAGAATACAGCATCCATGGGACCAGATGACATCCCAGGCTGTGTACTACATGAACTACAAAATTAACTGGCACCTCACCTAAGTGTCATATTTAATCATAGCCTCACCTCAGGCTTTGTGCCCATTGAGTGGTGCACAGCTACAATTATCCCACTCTGCAAGGGGGGAATCCACCTTGGTTCTCGGGAACTACCATCCCATCAGTCTGATGAACCTGATCTGCAAGGCCATGGAATGCATTATCATGGAACTTATAAACAAAGACACTGGCAACCTTCAAACACTAGACCCCACGGAGTTTGGGTTCATGAAAGGCCGATCTTGTCTCCTGAATCTGATTGACTTCTTCGAATCAGTCTCCAGAGCCGTGGACAAGGGTAAGGTGGTCCACATAGCCAATCTGGACCTCGCCAAGGCCTTTGACACTATCCCACACTCTAGAATCATAGATAAACTCACTAAGCTTGGCATTAATCCCTATGTCACTCGATGGGTTGCCAACTGGCTTACTGACAGAACCCATACTGTAAAAGTAGCCGACTCCAAATCCATCTCCAGACAAGTGACAAGTGGAGTACCTCAGGGTTCAGTCCTGGGACCGTTGTTGTTTGGCATTTACTTCTCTGTAGTACAGGCCAACATTAAGGGACTCTGGCTAACAAAGTTCGCAGATGACTGCAAACTGGGAGCCATTATTGAATCCCCAAATGATGTGGATAGTTTACAAAATGGCCTTACAGAAATAGATGCTTGGTGCCAGAGCCATGGGCTCAAGCTCAATGCCAAGAAATGCATAGTTATCCCCTTTGGGAAAAAACATGTACCCATGAATTACCACATAGATGGCAGTACACTAAACACCGAAAGTGTGATAAGAGACTTAGGGACACAGGTGGACAGTGGTCTCACCTTCGATAGCCACATCACCACAACAGTCAGGAAATCCTTCTATGTGGCACACCTCATCACTAAGGGCTTTTCATCCAGAAAAAAGGAGGTCATTGTCCCACTGTACTCATCCGTCATTATACCCATTATAGAATACAATGCCCCATTTGGTATGTACCTCTCAAGACATCTGCAACAACTGAAAAGGCCACAGAAGTACCTCACTAAAAGAATCACAGGTCTAAAGCAGATGCCCTATGCTGACCGTCTAAAAAGCTCCACCTATACTCTGTTGCATATCATCTACTCAGAGGCAATCTCTGCTTAACATACAAGGCCATGTCAAACCCAGAGCTGTTAGACATGCTACACTTAAAGAAATACCAATCCCTCAGAGACACACGCTCCAGGGATCTAAACCTTGTCATCATAATGAAAAAAACATGCTGGAGGGATAGGTTCCTGACCCAGAGTCTCCCCAGACTCTGGAATAGACTGCCCATATATGTCAAGCGGAGCACCTCTTTGGCCATCTTCAAAAGGAACCTTGATGACTGGATGGGAGATTCACCCCGTGGATCATGTCAGTCACTCTGCTTGACAGGGGTCCAGGGAAGTAAATACTGTGGGAAGAAATAACCAGGAAATTGTTATGGCTAAGCTTCTATAGGCCCTAGGGCCGCTAGCCTAGTACCAACCCATGAAACTATGAACCTATGAGCACAATGACTCAGGCAACAGTAAGTAGAAAGGGTTGTCACCAAGCTTAGGGAGCCTATAAAAGGAGGATAATCAGAGATCCTGTAGAGGTACTAGAAATATTTTGGAAATTTTAAGATATTCTGTATAAAGCAGAGAAATATGGAAATCAAGAAAATGTGCAAATAGAAATGTTTATGTAAGAATTAAATATGCCAAGGTTAGAGGTAGATGAGACTCAATTACTAACAGTTAAGACAGCAGGATATGAGATAACAATGGTGATATATAACCAATCTACAGGAAAGTCCCCAGGAATAGATGGTATTTGTGTGGAAGTTTGGAAGCTAGGAGGGATAACGATCTAGAAGGTTTTGTTTAACAGTAAAAAAAAAGGAGGCGAAACACTAACATCCTGGAAGAAAGCTGTGGTGGCTGTAATACTTAAAGATAATAATTTAGCTTCCTATAGGCCCATTTGAATTCTAAACCATGATTATAAATTGTTTATGTCTATAATGGCTAAAAGAATGGCAACGTGATGCCAACATTGATGGATATGGATCAATGTGGTTTTGTGGAGGGGAGGAAAACATTTGAAACATTATTAGAACAATGATGATCCAGAGGGAAGCAAAATGTAAGAAAATACCACTGTTGTTGGTGGGTCTTGATGCAGAGAAAGCATTTAACAGAGTAAGCTGGAATTTATGAGAAGGACAATGGAAGCATTTCCATGCAAAATCATATGGTTAATTAGGGGGATATATGAGGATATATTAGGGACTGGGTGTGAAAATTAAAGTGGGTGGGTTCCTCTTTGATAAGTTCTGTTTGAGCAGAAGAACCAGACAGGGGTGTTCTCTTTCTCCTTTGTTATTTGCATTATATTTAGAACCATTAGCAAAGAAAATATGGGACTCAAGAATTCAAAAACATAATTGGTATGGTATGATAAAACTGGAAATGGACATTTCAGTGTTACGGAACATACTGGGGCAGTTTCAAGTCTTTTTGGGATACAGAATTAATGAATATAAAACAAAGACAACAGTTGTAATCAATGTATCCACACACAAATTGGCTCAGCAATACCTATAGGTTTACCCCTGGGATTTCTTATGTGTCCCTATTAGACAGAGGCACAGTAAACTAACCTTAAAAGGGCTATCTTCTGTGACTTACTATACAGAGGCACAGTCAACTAATCTAAAAGGGTGGCGAAAGCCAAATACACTCTGGCTAGGCTTATAAATGCCCTAGGGCAGATAGCCTAGTGTCAACCTATGAACCTATATGTATGGGGGCATGATAAAATGAAGTACGTAGGAGTATGGATTAAAAATGATTCTGGTGAGGCAGTTAAGAATAAGTGGGAAGAGATTAAATGAAAGTTGGGAAATTAGAAGCTCTATTTTATGGATATGGATAACAAGATACAAGCAGTCAAATTTTTTTTTAGTCCATTTAGTTTTATACAAAGAACAAGCATATTTTTATTAACCAGAGGAGAAGTTGTGGATAGCAATTAATAAAGAGCCGAATGATTTTATCTGGTAGGGGAAGATGGCAAGAGTCAAGTGGGATAGGATGATTCTTCCAATAGAACAAAGTTGTTTGGGATTACCTGATTTGAAGGAGTATTTCAGAACTATGCAGTTATTGCTCCTGTACATAGCACAAGTAAAAAGCTTTAATTCAAAGTGGAAAGGGATGATGATGAAACAGGGGGAAGCTTGAAACAAGGAGAGACTGGGATTTTGGATGCAGATCCTTAAGGAGAATAACAATAATCATACAGAATATAATATTCATAAAGTAGCTACAAGTTTTCCAAGGACTAGGCCGCCATGGGAATGGAGAAAGGAGATGCTGCTGATAGGGATGACTGCAATTAGGGATACATACAATAAGCAAGAAGGGGCTGGAATTTACGGAAGGAAACTTGCAAATGAACCAAGGTATTGGAAGCAAATAATTAGAAAGGGAAAAGTAATATAATGAGTACAGGCCAAGAATTTACTTGGACTACAGGCTAGAGATTGCCTTTCCTATCAAGGCTTGATATCAGAGTACAGGCAAAGAGAAAGAAATAGAGAGATCCTAAGTGAAAGACAAGCTGTCAGCAGAGGATTATGGCAAGCTAAGAAAAAACAGTTGGCCAATGTTTGTGAAGCCAAAGGACTGGTGCATGCCAACCTGACTAAAGAGGAATGATTTCAGCCTTAGTCACAGATCAGACCAGCATCCAGGAGGATAACCACTCTGGTGATGGGAATTTGCAGCCCCCAGAAACAGAACAGTTCAACTTTTCCTCAGAGGACTTAAAATCCATCTGGAGTTAAAGAGACTTGAACTGAAGGCCAAATGTTTGGAATTAGAATCAGCAGAGAGACTGTAACATTTGGAGACTGAAGAAAATAAGAGACTGCGGTGTTTGGAGGCTGAAGAAATAGAGACACTGTGGTGCTTGGAGGCCAAAGAAAAGAGAAGCAGTGTCAGCATGAAAGCATGAAAGGGAGATGCTGACTCTTCACCAGCATCATGGAGGTAATGCAGAAGGGAAAAACCAAACCCCAGAAGCAACAAAAGTCAGTAAATTTCTTCCACAATTTCAGAGGGTGATAATTTTGCTAGTTTTACTCATAGATTTGAAAAAGTATGTAAAGAGTATAATGTTAACCAAGGGCTCTGGGTACTGTTCCTGACCCCCCTTACTTCATGATAAAGCTGTAACTGCTATTTCTAAGTTGTATGATACTGATTGCTTAAACTATGCCACAGTTAAAAAATGTTTATTGGAATGCTTTATGTTAACACCTAAAGCTTACAGAAAACAAGTTTTGTGAACATAGACAAAAGGCAAATGAAAGTGTGTGCAATTAGATTGCTGAGTTTAGCACTTATATTCATAGGTGGGTGAGTGAGTGGGTGTCAGGTCGTGTGCAATTTTATTGCTGAGTTTTGCACTTATTTTCATAGGTGGGTGAGTGAGTGGGTGTCAGGTCACCACTTTTGAAGGGCTGACAGACCTTTTGGTGAGGGAACAAGCCCTTAGCATTTTGCCTGAGGACATGAGAATATGGTTGGAAGACTGTGGATGTAACTCTGCAGATGAGGTGGGGAAGAAAAGGGATCTCTACTTAGCAAGCAGGGCATCACTGCACAGAAAGGGATACCCAGTGCTGCACATGGATATAAGGGAACCCATGGTGGGCAGCCTAAACCACTCCAACAGAGTCTACCAGTAACAGGGGAAGCCACTAGTTCAGGCACACAGCCAGGGTTAAATGTCTTAAATGTAACCAATGGGGCCATGTATCAAATAGATGTCCATGGAGGAAAGGTGGGGGACAAAGGGTGGGGGAGCCAGCAAGTGGGAATAACAGTTTTGCACTGACAGTGACTGGATAGATTAAAAGTGATGTATAATGTTGCAACTAAAAATATGTCTGTGACAATAGGAGGTATTGCCAGCCATGTCAAGAGAAGTAGGTCAGTGGATGTGTAACATATACCAGCATAAGCTAGCTGGAGTTTTGTAAATAATTATATATCATTTGTGTATCAAACTGATTTGTGCAGATGCTTGTGTTTAAAAATGTATTTGCAAAGTTGCTTGTGTTAAAATGTATCAACAGTGTGCCCTGCTGGAAAGAAAAGAAATGTACATGCATTATTGTAACTGAATTAAATGTATATTTTGTAACAAAGGATACTGGAAGAGAAGAGGTTAATCACAATTCAGCTGCACCAAACTTTGAAAAATAGCTGATATTAAATAAAGATTGTATCTTACAGTTCTGAATGCAGCCAGAGATGAAATGCCTTCAAGAAGCCTGGCTTAGTAGCTCTGTAGGAGGAGCAGAAGTGTTAAAATTATTTTATGACGTTCAGCAGCTGCACCAGAATTGAACAATGCTCTTGTGTGTGTATTATTTATATATTGGTGCTAAATCCTGACAGCTTCTAGCAATGGGGGTTGCATGGGAACCAGAAGTCAGATGACCAAATGCATGTGATGTCATTCTGTACAGAAATAATGTTTTAATATTAGAAGAGACTGAAGTCTCTTGGAATCTGACAAAGGAGGGAGACCACTCAACCACTTCATTTTGCTTTGCACTAATAAGTGACCAGGAACTAGTACTCTTTAGATTAGTCAGGAAAATATAGTGAGAATAGCTGAGTATTGTTTTTCTGTAACTGTATGAATCTTTTCCAGCTGTGTTACTTTTAATATTTCCTGTGGCTGAAACTCTGATATTTACTGTAAACAGATTTTTAATATTTTCATGTTCTTTTATTATTTATTATTAAAAATATTTAAACTTCTCATTGTGGCTGGTCCTTTTAGAAAAATATTTAAGTTTTGAGAGTATTTGCATATATTTATTTGGGGATAATTCTGGCCACTCATGAAAGCCTTGCTGTTTGGTCACCATTACACTTTGTATTAATATTAATTTCACTCAATATAATTGGATACTCTTGAAAGAGCCTTAGGTAGCTGGCTTTGTAGTGTCTGGTGGCAGTGATAACTACTTTAAAGTCTGGGCAAGAGGGGGCCCAGTGAGTAAATCTGTGACAGCCTTTCCCAGGTGTGTGTGTGTGTGTGTGTGTGTGTGTGTGTGTGTGTGTGTGTGTGTGTGTGTGTGTGTGTGTGTGTGTGTGCATGCGCATGCCCGTGTGTGCACATGTGTGTGTGTGTGAAAACCAAATCACACAGTGTGTGTGTGTGTGTGTGTGTGTGTGTGTGTGTGTGTGTGTGTGTGTGTGTGTGTGTGTGTGTGTGTGTGTGTAAGCTACTTGGAGCAGGGACACAAAGCACTGGTTTCACAGAGATAGTGGTGGAGGACTTGGCTTGGCCACTTGGCAGAGGGCTTAATTCTGCAGCTGTGCCAGTGGAGAGCATTACTGGGGACCTGGGGAGAGACAGAGATAGAAACCCAGACCCCGGACTGAGTGTGCTCCCTGTGTGCTCTTAAGGGACATTGTGCTTGATGCAGAGAGGTCTGTACCTGGAAATACTGAGTGTATCCATTTGTATTCCAAGTGAACATCACTCTCCAGTATCAGTGGTGAGGATACAGGCTACTTGATTACTGGCCCAGAGTGGGGACGTCACAATGTCAACATGGCTTGTTTTCATTTACAAAAATGTGTGATTACATATATCATAAGTAATAATTTAATAAAGATGTTTCTTGGTTAAGAAAATAAATATTTTTGTGAATGTTGCAATGCTTGTTAATAACTTTGATCTCAACTATGACATATGTTCCGTTATCCTATTTTTTTTGGGGGGGTATGTTTATTGAATTTTAAAAATATAGTCAAACAATCAAAAACAAATGGCATTTTAAAACTGTGAATACAGTAGCAACAGTTGTAAGAATAAAATGATATAAACAGCATTTAGTGTACAGATCTTGAAAGAAACCCCTTTTGATATGAAGAAATTGACAAACATGGAGCATCAAGATATTAGTAACAAAAACACTAGAATCATAGCGTAGCTCTAGTTAATCATGACTGAATGCAAAATAAAAAGCCATCAAACAACACTGTTTACATCATTATTTCTAAAACTGATTTTGATGCTGTTTCTCGGTTTATATTTTTTGCTTGTAATTTATCAGTCAACTTACAGCATTTAAACTCTTAGCCATCATATCAGATAAGTTTGAACTAGAACTTTCTTATAAATTTAGCCTTTTAGTGATTATATAAAACTTCACAAGTTCAAATATTACAACTAAGAGTTTTGTTTTCTCTGTCACCTACATAAACTGTGATATCAATGTTTGTAATGAGATATGTCAGGTAAAGTACTGCAGTTCTAAAAATCTTTCATGGTTATCATGGTGTCAGAATTTATTTTATTTTCTTTTGTTAAAAAAAACATGCTATCAGAATTGATTTTCTTTATGTCCTTTTCTTAGCCAGATAAATGTTTAAATGCGCAGGAGATCAGTTTAGTTAAGACTGGTAGGAAAGCAAAAACATTCATATTTAAGGACCTTTGAGAATACAGAAAATAAATAATGATACATCAGTTTAATTAAAATAATAATCACATATGTGGCAAATCAAGTCTTCTATAACAGAAAAATATAATTAAGAAAAAGAACTGAAAACAGTATGCAGTTAGTGCCAAGGAACAACAAGATGGATGGAGCACAAATAACTTATCAGTTCTAAAGGAACTTTGAGGAGTGTACCTCTTGTGAGGATTGTTTTGTATAGTTTTGAAGGTCAACCTTCTCATGAGTACACTACCATAGCTGTGTTTTGCATTCCCAGTAAGGAACAGTATAAGGGAAAGAGTGAATGCTAAGGGTGATGATATTAATGCCATTTTGATAGTGAATGCTTTCTAAAGCCCAAGATCATTGAAACAAAACACTTTGGGGCCATAGAAAAGAAAGTGTCCTGGTATAGTGAATGTGAGCTACATTGCAGTAGGAGATTGAGGACATTAAATAATGGATGAGAACTTAAGAGAACTTGCAGTGACATGACACTAGCGTTGATAGAGCATGTTTTTTTAAGATAAGAGTACATGCTAAAAGGACTCCGTATTCAGATATGGGAAGCTTCATTATTTGAATAGGGACTTAAGTAATTCCTGGAAGACCCTATGAATAAGGTATTAGTTGTTTTAGATATTTATTAAAATGTTATGTTTTAAACTCCATCTTGCAACTTATGAATTCACTTAAATAAATTTCCACTGGAGGTAGCTATTAGTAATGGCTGAACATGTGACTGGTGAGAGGTGATACGCAATGGACAAAATAAGTTGTTTATTGTAGTCATCCTAGCTTCTTTGGGAGAGGGAAAACCAATGCTGTATGAAGTTATATTTTATCATTGGGGTCCCAAATGAAAGTATATGATCCATCCAGAGACCTTGCTATTCAAACAGTATAACTGTTTTTATATTTTGCTCATAATTTGGAAGGATTAAAGTTTAATTTTATCATGAGATCCAAACAGCATTGCTTCGTTTATTTCAAAGTGATGTTGAACCATATATTTATGAAGTGTAGGCCATTGCTAAGTATGGTGCTAATAGTAGGAATAGAGTTATCTATGTAGAAATGGGCAATACTATGATAAGCATGAAGATGGGGATTGCTAGTTGTCAAATAAAGAATATAAACAGTAAAGAACCATGAAATGACCCTTGGCATACCACCTTGCTCAGGGAAGTGGGTATCGCAAGGATGATAGTCTTTGCTCACCTGCATTTTAACTGTCCTATTTTTGAATGTAGCTGCTAAATCAGTGAAGTGAAACTTGATTTAGAGCTTATTTTGTGATGTTAGGGCAACAGAACAGGGTGGGAGACAGAACCAAATGCCTTGATGAGGCTCGAGAAAAGAAAAGCAATCCGTTCATCTTCTTGTGACAAGAAGATAGTGCAGCAGTGCTGCTGTGTTATTTCCTAAGACCATGCTGACAGAATAGGCTATAAAAGAATATCTGCATTTACAATAACAGTGTCAGCTCTTTCAAGTAGCTTAGACAATGGAGAAGTAGGAGAACAGGTCTTTGTTTTGATATTAGATGAGAAAGTAAATGTTGGCAGAGGGTATGCAATGGCAAATTTCCAGATCTCAGGAGGAATCTCACTTAGAAGAGATAGGCCTGTGAACTGCTTCAGAAGAAGAGATGGGAAGGTGCGGAAAGCCTTGCTACATTTTGGATAAAAGCCTTTTGCTCCAGGCCATAGTTAGGCATCTTTAAAAGCTTGTTTAGTGAGTGATATGGGCTGGAAATGAAATTCTCTGAGGCATTCGGTATACAGTAAATATGCATTGATATTATTATTAAGTAGAGTGAAACAAGCAATCGTACTGGTGAAACAGTTATGGAATGTAGCAAAGTAGTTGGCTGAGGGATATGTTTATTTATTTATTTAGTTTACATTTGTTAACTAGGCTAGTCCAACTGAGTTTGCAATCAAACCCATTTTCAGTGGAGACCTGAGGGGAAAAGCCTCAGCAGGCATAAATAAAGATAAAGTGACATATACAAATATTAAATAATCACAGTACAAAATAATTGTAAAAAAGAAAAGGTTATTAACTATTTGCAATGCATTCATAGTAAGCAACCCATTTTCAGTGGAGACCCAAGGAGAAAAAGTCCCAGCAAACATAAGCAAAGATAAACATACAGGGCAAAAACTATTAAAAATAACAATGCAAATACGAAATTAATTATAAAGAGAAAAACAAAAGAAAAAATGATGAACATTAATGGTTGCACTGATAGCAGTGGTGTAAATTTACTACATAGAATAAAAACAAAAAGATAATGGTTGTTCAAAAGAAGAAAAATGTACAGACATTGATAGGAAGTGGGGGCAAAAGATAAACAGTGTGGAGAATGGGAGGGGAGAAAGAAAGGAGGGGGCTATAGTAGGCCTATAGTAGTAGAGCTGAGGGTTTAGGAGGCTAGTTTAAGTGAAAGTTACTAACACAGAAAGAAAGTTAGGAGATGCAACAGGTTATACAGTAGGACAGACTAAGACTACACGTGTGGTCAAGGCAAGGGCATATTATTCAGTTAAAAGGTAATGTTCTTTTATTTTTGTTTGGGTCTGTCAGCTGGTTAGCTAATTTCACTCTAACACATGTATGGGTTACCTACATGGACAAGTTGCTCATTTTAACAAGGTTACTTTTGTTTCCTTAGTCATCTTCTTGAATTTATTTTAGAGAAGCTAAAAAGCACTTAAATATTCCAAACTCCTGGTTTGCAAGTACACAAGACTCTGTCCCAGTACTTAACTGGATACTTTAATTTAGGCTTGACTGGGGAAATCCACTGACCAGATTGGTCTTGACTATTGCACATCTCAATGGTCAGACATTAAAATGTTCAATAGCTTCATTAGGGTTTACTTGTTTTACTCCTGGGACCCAGTGGGAGGTGACTGTTCCAGGAGGAGGTAGCCCTGAAAATTCTGCTTTAATGTATGCAACTGAACACACTAGTATACTAAGCTGCTTTGTGCTGACATTTGTTATAGTAGGACAATGGTTGCTCAGAGAAGGTTGTGATACCCTGATAGGGGTCCTTTTTATGGGTCAAATGGTTAGCACCCAGTCCAGGAGAGAGTGCTGACCTGAGAAGGCACCTGTGGTCATGAAAAGCAGATAACCAGAATGGGTGAGTGAAAATTATCATATAAACATCTTTAAATACCTGATTCTTGCAGCCTCAACCACCCATGGCAAAACACCTCAGAACCAGAATAAAACCTAAACCAGTATTTCCCTATGCCCTCTCCCATTAAAGACACAGCTCTGTGTTGGTGTTCATCCCAACCCTGATTGACTGGGTCTATTATGAATATGCCTAGGTGTTCTTCAACCTCTTACCTATATACTTAGTTTACAGCTCAGGCTAGACTAAAATTCTATCATATCAACATCAGAAGTATCAGTAAGAGAGTAACTGACCTTCATGCATGATTAAATACCCAGCTTCTGACATCCTAGCCATTTCTGTAACTTGGCCGAAGTCAGACATCGAAGATGAAGAAATCAATACACCACATTACAACATATATAGACTTAACAGAAAGGCAAAAAATGGTGATTGCATAGGTATAATGTATCCTAATGCCCTTAAATGCTCTTTCTATCCAAATATTCCCCATACCTTCAATAATGCCAAGATACTTATCTCCCTGTTCAGACTAAATGAGAGGATCTCCCGTGTCATGGCTTTATGTATTCCACCTAGTGATAACACTAACACATTAGAAAATTTCCTTCCCTGGACTACATCAAATTTTCTGCATGAAACAATAATCCTGTATGACTTAGACATAGATTGTCTCTCCTTCACCAATGTCTCTCTCTGTCTCAGTGTCACTAAATGTATATGTTTACTCACATTTAATTTATACTCTAACCAGACTCAATAAGTCAAACAGGAAAAAAATTAGCATTAAACTGGTTTCTAACAAACAAACCTGGTAAAATTTCATCTTCTGGCCCCTTACCAGAATAATTTAGTGGTCGCCTTCCAGCCGTTGTCCTTAGACACACAACTCCTCGATCCAAGAAATACCATTTTAAAGAAGTACAAAATCTAATAAGTCTTAATAAAAAAATGTTCTTAATAATTCTTACCTCTATAAACAGGAGTACTCTCAAAACCATTTCCTTAGATGATGCAGTCCACCTATTTAATACTAAATTCCCTGATGTTCTTAACAAACTGACACGTATATACAGAAGGAGGGTCAAGCAAAAACACTTCCCCATCTATCTGTGACAACAAAAAATTTAATGCAGAATAGAGACAAGGCATGAAAAACATGCCAAATTAACTAATGCAGGAAAATCTCCAAAACTTCAGATACCTTGGCAATCAAACAAAATAAAAGATAAAAACAATAAAATAAATCATTATTTTAACTTATGAACCAATCACCAAAAACTCCTGACAAAAATGTTTATTCCCAGACAGAATAGAGCAGCCCAATTCATACCTAGACATGCGTCCAGACAATATTGCTTCATAATTTAAATCTGACTTCATCGACACCATAAAATCCCCACTTAAGATAGACACTAACCATTTACCCCAGCTTAACTTCCAAATAAGTGGCAACCATAAGACTTTCTCCATCAACTCTGCCCCAAGCTTTATCATTAAATAGCATCTCCTAAAACTAAAAGCTACCTTCCTAGCTGCAGATAACCTACCCTCTGAATACTTAAAAATTGCAGCAGATGCCATTGCCTACCCCAGCTCAACACTCATTTACAGTTCCACCCAACAGTCTTATGTGCCATCCCTGCAGAAGAAATCATTCATCCTCCCCCTGCTCATAGGGAGAAACACAACTAATATTTTCAACTGTAGACCCATAGCCATGCCTTCTCCTAACAAGAAATATTAGAAAAATGCATCATTTCTCAACTCCTCAATCACATTCTTACAAATAACCTCATGTTCTCCACTCAGTATGACTTTAGACCAAACCACAGTACCACTACTGTACTAACTTCTCTAACAGCATTAATTATAACCACAATGCTGGTAATATTGTCATCATCATCATCGGCCCCCTTGTTTTCCATTTTCTACATGGGGTTGGAGCATCATGTTAACTGTCACCATCTCTCTCGATTTAATGCCACACTCCTGCCTTCTTCAACAGTCACGCCCGACTGTTGCAGATCTTCTTTCACACAATCCATCCACCTCTTTTCTGGATTTCCTTGTTTCCTCTTGCCTTCTTCCTGACTGTCGCAAATCTTCTTCACCAGATTGTCTTCTGCTTTCCTGCACATGTATCCAAACCACCGTAACCTGTTTTCTTTGATCTTTTCTGCAATTGGAGCTACTTTGGCTTCTGCTCTTATGTCCTCATTTCTTTGTCTGTCCCACAGTGTGCATCCTATCACCTTTCTCAAGCTCTTCATTTCCATCACCTCTAGCTTCTTCAACTGTTCTGCCTTTATTGCCCACGTTTCTGTACCATACAGTAGTACTGGTCACATCACTGTCTTGTACACCTTACTTTTCAGCTTCTTTGGCAGGAGGAGTTATATTCGATGGTATTTCCTGGGGGAATGTTGAGGGGAAGAGATGGGTAAAGTTGGAGCTGAATTTATTGGCCAACAGCTTTGCTATTTCTTCTGGCTCAGTATAGGTGTCTCCATTTACAATGAGCTCTGCACACAATTGTGTATTGCCTTTGGAGTTGAGGACATAGCTAAATAATGCCTTGTGGTTGCCCTTGGCCTGGGAGGCCAAATTCACCTCAAATTTGGCTTTGGTATACTTTATTTGTCCTCTGAGATGTTTGTTTAGTTTGATGAGAGTGTTTTTATCCTGCTGGGTGTGACACCTTTTAATTTTTGCCATAATTTTCTTCCTTCTATTATACAATACAGCTTATTGATTTTGTGATTCCACCAGGGTGGCTTGTTTTTTGAGTTAGTTCTGTACTTTTCCTGGTGGATACAGCTACCTGTATGCAGCTATTAACATGCCTGTACAGGGTTTTTGTGAACAGTTGTGCATAGGCAACGGTGTTCTCAGGGTTTATGGGTGCTTGAAATTTTGCCAGGTTATCACTTAATAGCAGGAGGTTAGCATTAGAGTAGTTCCTGAATATTCCAGGTTTAGATGGGGGTCCAGGTTTTATTTTTACTTCAAAGAAGGCCATTTTGTGGTCTGACCTTACCAGGGAAGACATTACAGTAGGGAATGTACAGCACTCTCCCATATTAGTGAGGACCAGATCCAGTATGGCTGCACCCCTGGTTGGTGTATTGACTATCTGGTTCAGGGAGTTTGTGTTTACAAAATCCAGGAATCTCTGTACCTGTACGTTTGGTGTCATATAGGATTCCCAGTTAATAGTGGGGTAATTAAAGTCACCCATGAATATGGTAATGGGTTGGGTGGTTAGTGTTTCTAATAAGTTTAAATACATGGTATGGGTTTCCTGGGTCATAGAGGGGGACCTATAGCTGACAAGGAAGTGATATTGAATTTTGCCTATGGTCATATGAACATGGAGCAGCTCAAGTGCATTGTCTTGTTTGACCAGCCTTAAAGTATATTTATTTTTGATATAAATCGAGACACCTCCACCTTTAGTCCCTGTTTGTGCAGTAGTTGCTCTAAATGTGTGGAAGGCATAATAACCTTGCACTTTTAGTGTGCACTACGCAGCTTTAATCCATGTCTCAGTGATCACACAGACATCAGCATTCTCTAGGGTGAAGACAGCTTCTGGGGAGTGGTTTTTTTTGTTTAGTCTCCTAGGATTGAGTAGTAATACCTTTAGATTTTCTTGGTTTTGATTTGCTATGTTGGAAGTGCTTTCAGTATGACATTGCCTAAAAAAGGCACTATGGGAGAAGACAATGTTTTAGCTAATATTCAAGATCCTAGAGGGTAGAGGTAGAGACCATCCCTGGTGAAGCAGCATGGTCTGTTGACCATCTCTTTCCAAGCTGACAAATATTGCACCCCCCCCAAGAATGACATGATCATGTTCCATTCCTGTGTGAGTCTATTTAGGTAGTTGTTTTTGTAGACAGTGTCTGCATTCCTGTGCAACACAAAGGTCTGTATAATGTTGTCTTTGACAAACATTAATGTAACATATAAAAATAACCACAATGTCTTTATGCATAACATTTGCAAAATCAACATAACTTGTAATACCTTTAGAGTTCATGAATGGGATTAGAACCCCTCACACTACAAGCATGTTGAATGGAGATCCAAAGGCAAAAGCATCGTGCCACAGAAGTCTGTGTGTGTTTCCCATTAAAATACTACACAAACTAATAATTGAACAACATATACAAAGCATCAGCAAACCTCAGGATCCATAGGCAGGCACAGACAGTATGGATCATTTGTATATTGTGCCAGTAGTGAGAACACCTTTGTTCATAGGTTCATAGGAGGTTACTATGCTATTGGCCCTAGGGTCCTTACAAGCCTAGCCAACTTCAACCCTTATTCCCTTAAGGGTCTAGAGATATGCCCCGGGATTCAAGAAGCTTGGCGCAAGGATGGTTTTAGCCTTGCACCGAGTGTCCTCACCACAGATAGTGCAGCAGCACCATATGAATATGTATGAGGGTGCGCCGCCGCCGCACCCTCGATGTGCACAGGAAATGTGTGCGAGTGCAGGGGGCATGTACAAGTGCTCTACAGAGGCGTAAACATGCCCTGACACTTGCAAAACCTACTATGCCTACTAGTAGAGCCTGCCCCTAATAGTAAGTCAATAATTCAGTGTCCGTGGATACCAAAATGTATGCTAAGCATACAAGAGTGTCCACAAACAGTGAAATAAAATCGAAGTAGTAAACATACAAGCACATAGTGGAATGTTGAGCCCTGTCCCTAGAACTTTCACAATTAGATTCCCCGTGTCCCTATTATACATTTGAATTGATGCAATATCGAAGATGTAAGCAAAGCGCAGCATGTTTGCACTTCGCTGCCCTCCTCCGAGCATAGCTTACACATCATATTCATTCAAATAGACAAAAGCATGTGGAATCAATGTAAATGTCAATAGTGTAGTGTTCAGAGCATCCGCCTAACAAACAGGCATTCACGGTTCAAGACCAACAATAGCACATATCATTTTCCATGTGGACTGAATGTCATTTTGCCGTAAAACAGACATAACAGTATTGCATGAGATATTTAACTTAAATATAATTCAAGCAAAGTGGCACTGTCATAATGAATAAGGTACTAGTAAGCAGCTGTAAGCACAAATAAGCAGCAGTAAACACATGTAAGTACCAGTAAGCAAGTCTGAGTGCGCTTGCGCGGGTCTAAGCAGTGCCCAGCATAGGAAATGTATATACGTATATACAGATATATAATATATATATATATATATATATATATATATATATATATATATATATATATATATATGAAGAAAGAACGGCGTAACAATAAAGCATACAAAAGGAATGAGAGTATTATATAGCGCTGTCAGCGTATGTCATATCAAACTGGGCAGGAGTGAGCAAAGCACTGCTACTCACACCACAGGCAGGACATTACCAGTGGGAGTAACATTGTTGATTTCCTAAGTCTACTTTACACACAGAGGGTAGTCCCTGGTGGGACTACCCAAAAACTGATAGACCATTTGGCCATCCTACCATTACACAAGCAAGGGCAGGTATGCTCAAGGACCAAATGGTGGGAGAGCATGTGAATACATGGGTTGGGACAACATACATATAGGGCCCTAATGCTCGGGAGAGGGCAATGTGTGAAGGTGTGTTATGGCTGCGATAACAAGTGGACAATGGATGGTATGCATGTATGTTGAACACGGGTTGGGTGGAGGAACTATGGGTATGAAATTATGGAGCCAGGCGCGCCAGGGTTGGATGGGCTGGTTCTAATTGGACGACCCCGTGGAGGTCAGCGAGTTCGTTATAAGTATATATGCATACATACATGCAGACATCAATATGTAGAAGTACATTCTCTGTAACACATTCATTCCATTTGCAGACATAAATAACATGAATGTGCCCTTACAAACCTTGACAGTAGATAGAATAATAGGTTGTGCAGAAGAGGGATGGGATGAAACTGCTAAAACGCAGAAGTGTGTACAATGTCTGAAGTCAGTGCTGTGCTGAAAAAAATCAAATGTGAAGACTTTTCCCACTCATGGAATCATTCCTGTGATCTGCCTGCTACGGCAATGCCAATTACTAAACTGGTCTATTTATAAAAGAAATACACCAAAGACGTACATAATGAGGCTCTTATGTGTAACATGTGCATTACCACATAGTCATACTTATTAATTTATTGCAGTGTCATGTTAATGGGAGTAAGGATGTAATGAAGTATAGAGTCTAATCTTGACATAAACACATGCGTGTCCCATGTGGGACAACCCAAAAATTGTGATTAGTATTCTTTTGGTCACTCATGTCACCAATGTTTGTGGACTAAACATTTGGGAGTATGAGGATATGTGGAGTAAGTCAACTGATGGGATAGGTCTATAGGAGTAGGGAATGGCCAATGTGTAGTGGTGTGGATACACCACGAATCCAACTGGAGAATGGATGACTGCAGTGTTAGGGAGGCGTTGGGGTGTGTGTTTGGGGAACCAGGAGCCATGGGTATACGGGTATATATGCAAATGAAGCAGCACAGCAATAGTGTATTGGTTAGAGCAACCGCCTAATGAACAGACATTCCCGTACCGAATCCCACTGCATCACATACCATTTACCATCGGTAATCTGTACATGAACATATTGTGACATCTGTCTGCTGTATAACCTGCAAAATATCTGATATTAGGGTGTGCATTCTAACCATGGTTATAGGTCATTAGCACTTTCATATGATGTATAGTAGGTAAGTCTTAATCATTGTGGGGGGTCTTTCTGGGCATTTTTGTATTTTTCCTTCTTTACATCTTCATATATTTTTGTATTTTGGTATATTTGTATTTTTAGTAAATTTAGCATATTTTAATTTTGTTGGTATCAAAATAAGGTATTAAGTGGAGCGGGACATTTGTACAGACTTACTTGGTTTGAATGTAGGCAGCATATGTATGTACATAGCTGCTATATTATTTAAAAGGGAATGATGTGCGTGTCTTTAAATGTTTTGTAAAGACTGCTACATAAACTGTGGCTTACTGCTGATTAAGACACACACTGATGACGCCTTTGTGCGAAACTGGTCTGTGCTGCAGACTGTGCTTGAAATAAATTCTCCTTTTGCTTACCTGGCTGTTTTTATGTACTGAGTGCTGGAATATTTTGGAGTTACTTATACCTTTGGCTTTCCGAGCATCAGATCATATTGTATCGCGCACCGGAGTTGTTTGGTGTCATATATTTGTGGTTTACGAGAGCTGATGCTATAGAAGGGGCCTATTTAGGGCTTCAATAGCTTGGCTTTACTAGTTATCTGTGAGCAGGTGTAATTTGTACAGCAGGTTTCTTTTGGAGTTGGATTCAACAGTTTCTGCTACAATGTGGCGGTCAACCCTGATTTCAGGATGTTTATGGATAATTTAGCAGCGAATAAAGATGATTGCTCATGTTTTACCAAACAAATTACCACTGGGACTAATTTGGCAGGCATTGGACATCTCGATATGTAGGAACAATTTAAACAGTTAACGGACATTTCTAAGAAGGTACGTTCGTTGGTTTGGCATGTTAAGCTATTAAAAGCTTATTTATAGGCAAAAATTGCACCACGTGGTTTAAGGGTTTATGTTGAACCTGGGTTAGGCACTGAAGATGTTGAATTTATGAAAAAATGGTGAGCAGTTCAATTGACAGAATCTAGTATGTTTATACAACTGTTGGTTGAACATTATGAAAAGCAGTTACCTGATCTTTTTTCTAAAATAGAAACATGTCACGAATGTACCACTATTTTTGCTGGCATAGCCCAATATGAGGAATTATATGCCCAATTTTTGGCTAAGACAGAAAAATATGATAAAGAATTACAAGAGCGCAAGATGAAGAAGTATCAGAGTGATGTGAATGATTTCAAAAATGATACTGTTTTTTCATGGAAGAAACAAAAACGGGGGGTACATTTTTCAGATACAAAAGAATTTAATAGACCCAAAAGGAAAAGAGTTAGGTCTATACTTCAGAAATCTAACAATACTTCCAGTACCTCGGAGATTTCTTCAAGTCTCTCTAATACTGACATGGAAACAGAGACTGGGGACTTGGTTGGGCTTGTATCATCTGTTTCAAAAAGGCAAAGAGCCCCTTTAGAAGGAGAGGACACAAACATCAAAGGCAAACAAATGGAGCAGCTGTTTCAGGCCAGTCTGCAGGTTTAGCAGACTTGGTTGCACCAGGAGATGTTACTGATGATGTTAACAACATAAATCAGCTAGTTATTAACCTTACTCAGTATGATTTTACTGAAAGTGAACTCAGTGTGTTAAATAAAGAGTTGAGTTATGTACCATCATTCAATGTGTCACATTTTGATGTTATAAAGGATGTAAAATGTTTTTGTAGAACTTTAAATCTCAAATATTTTTTTTGCTCATAGAGAAGAAGGAATACATAATACTGAATGTGATTCATGTCATTTTAAGAAGTCAGGGTTCCAACCTCCATACTATAGTACGGTTAAAACATTTGAACAGCTGATAATACATGATTTACAGGTGAACCAGGCCCAAATCTTTCGTCCTTTTTCTGTTACCTCACTTCTGAGGAAAGAAGAGCTTTGAATTCTTTAAGTAACAACCATAATATAGTTATAACAGGGGCAGACAAGGGAGGGGCTGTAGTCATTTGGGATAAAAATAAGTATGAGTCAGAAGCATACAGACAGGTGTCTGATCCCATTTCGTATTGTTTTTTACTATTGGATCTCACTATGGAGTTTAAAGGTGAGATAGATGAATTTTTGACCAGGGCTAAAGAACAAGGTGTTATATCTGCTTCCTTGGTATCACAACTAACTGTGGATTCACCATTTTTTCAATATTTTTACCTGGTTCCAAAGATCCACAAAACATTATTAGACCCCCCCAAGCAGGCCTATAGTGGCGGGCAGGGGATCATTGATTGAACCCCTGTCAGAGTATCTTGAATTTAAGTTGAAATCACTTCTTCCCTTGGTGAGGGCTAGGATAAGAGACACCAAGCAATTTTTGCAATTAATGGACAACTTACAGGCTCCAATTACAGCACATCTAGGGACACTGGATGTGCAGTCTTTATATACAAGTATCCCACATCAGGGGGGTATGAGGGCTGTTCATTATTGGATGCAGCAGTCGGATATTTTTATGGAACCAGAGATGGATTTTTTGTTGTCCTTATTGCAATTGGTGTTGGAACATAATGCTTTTATGTTCAAAAATCAATGGTATCTGCAGATCAAAGGTATGGCGATGGGAGTTACATTTGCCCCTATTTATGCCAACCTTTTTATGGGGTATTTTAAAGCTCAGTATATGTATACTTCCACCCATAATTTTACATCTCAGCTTATTATGTGGCACAGATACCTTGATGATTGTTGGGTGGTGTGGCAGGGATATGTAGCTGAGTGGCATGGGTTTATGCAATATTTAAATAATAATAAACATGGCATCAAGTTTACTGGGAAACTGGATTTGTTTACTATTGATTTCCTGGATGTGAATATAACTAAGGCTATGGATGGTACTATCATTACCAATCTATATAGAAAGCCTTTTTCCAAAAATTCCTTTTTGCATGCCCGCAGCTGTCACCCTGTCCACACCATCAACAACATACCTGCAGCCCAATTCCAGAGGATTAGACGAATATGTTCGGTGGATACTGATTATGAAGAACAGGCTTTGGGTCTAAAAGCATGTTTTTTGGCCAGGGTTTATACAAGGTCGGTGGTTGATAGGGCATATAAACAGTCACAGACTAATAATAGGATTAGTTTGTTACAAGATGCCCAGAACTTGAAACAGCCCAAGTCAGAAGGATTGAGATTTATAACCACGTATGGTAATAATACCTTTAAGATTAAAGAAACAATTTCAAAATGTTGGCATGTGCTATACTCAGATCCATTTTTCTCAACTGTACTTAATGAAAAATGTAATTTTGGGTACTGCAAAGGTAAATCTTTGGGACAATATTTTTCTTCATTCAAGAAGGGTCAGCTTTTATTAGGGGGAGCACCACAGACCTCAGTAGGAAGTACATACTGTGGTTATTGCAAATATTGCAAGTTAATGTCTAAAACACAGTCTTTTACGTCAGTAAATACTAGAAAAGTTTATGACATTAAATATTTAATCAAATGTACTAGTACATGGGTCATATATACGGCTATATGTCAATGTGGAGCTTTCTATATTGGACAGACTTCTTGTACTTTGAAGCAAAGGATAGCCTTACATATTAGTGACATCAAATGTAAACGAGCTCAAAGTGCTCTTTATAAGCACATATTAGTGCATAGTACGGAAACATTTTGTGTTTGTAGGTATTGATATGGTTAAGACAACAAATATGAATGATACGGTTAGGCACAATATATTATCTAATAAAGAACGTAGATGGATTATCAATTTGGGGGCCCTTTTTAAACCAGGTATTAATGACCAAAGGTAATTCATCATGTTTTGGCTATCCTTATTGTTAGAAGTATTGTCATCATTAGTATTATTTATTATTTAATATTTATCTTTAAGTATGAGGTTCATATTTGTAAATCTGATATTAGGGTGTGCATTCTAACCATGGTTATAGGTCATTAGTACTTTCATATGATGTATAGTAGATAAGTCTTCATCATTGTGGGGGGGTCCTTCTGGGCATTTTTGTATTTTTCCATCTTTACATCTTCATATATTTTTGTATTTTGGTATATTTGTATTTTTGGTAAATTTAGCATATTTTAATTTTGTTGGTATCAAAATAAGGTATTAAGTGGAGCGGGACATTTGTACAGACTTACTTGGTTTGAGTGTAGGCAGCATATGTATGTACATAGCTGCTATATTATTTAAAAGGGAATGATGTACATGTCTCTTTAAATGTTTTGTAAATGCTGCTACATAAACTGTGGCTTACTGCTGATTAAGACACACACTGATGATGCCTTTGTGCGAAACCGGTCTGTGCTGCAGACTTTGCTTGAAATAAATTCTCCTTTTGCTTACCTGGCTGTTTTTATGTACTGAGTGCTGGAATATTTTATTTATTTATTTATTTTATTTATTACATTTGTTTACCGGGATAAGTCCACTGGGCCTAAAAGAGCCCATTTTCAGTGGAGGCCCGGGGAGAAAAGCTCCAACAAGATACAGAAAAAAAATATGAACATTAATTAGTACAGAAGCAGAAACAGTGTTACAGATAGTAAATATAGTAACATATACATAATATATATATAAAAGCAGGAACCTAGTTTGTTTGATTACAGCAATATATACAGAAAATATACATTAAAGCAGAATTCAATGAATTCAATCAGATTGGTATAAACAGAGATCAGTATTATTGTACCTGAATCAACAAGTGAAGATAAAAATAAATATGGAGAAAATATCATCAGTCACTAGTAGCAAAAGACATAGGAGTTTAGTAATCATATAAGGAGAGTGAAGAGGTTAGGTTACAGAGCAGGAACATAGCCAGGAAGAGTTGAGATGATTTTTCAGCATTTGTTTGAAGGTGGTGGTGCTGATTGTGTTTATTATAGAAGGCAGAAGTGAGTTCCATAGTTTGGCGATGGTGAAGGCATAGAGGAGTTCACCAGCAGGTAAGGTGGGCTTATCTATTTTTAGAAGTAGATGATTTTCAGATCTTATATGCCTGCTGGGATGGTATTTGACAAGTAGAGTTGAGAGAGCAGGACAGTCTGTGGTCTGTAGATTATTTTGTGCACAGTAGTTAGTTGGGTGAATGAGAGATGGTGGGGGAGTTCCAGCCACCCTAATTGTTTCAGTGACTTACAGTGGTGGGATGAGAATTTGGCCTTGGTGGCAAATTTTGCTATTCTGTTGTAACACATAGCAAGTTTGGATTTTGTAGAATTTTGGATATTAGTGAGGAGAGGGGCACCATAAAGGAGAGAGGGTAATAAAAAGGTAGTTGCAAGGGTTTGTCTAGTAGAGAGGCTAAGAAAGTGTTGGTGCCTGTAGAGCATACCAAGCTTTTGGTGTGTTTTTTTTATGTTATTGTTTATGTGTAGGTCAAAGTTAAGGTTTTCATCTATAATAATGCCTAGTAATTTAGTGTGTGGGACAACTTCTATAGTGGTATTGTCTTGGGCTTGTATAGTGAAGAGTTTTTTATCAAATGGAGTGGTTTTCCTAGGAGTAAAAATTACTGGTTTAGTTTTTTTGGATTTAGGGCAAGATGATTGTTAAGCATCCAAGATTCAGTAGATGTGACGGCATTCTGGGTAATTTGCTGGAGTTCAGAGCTGGAATTTGCAATGCATATTATTGTACTAGAGTCATCAGCATACTGGATTACTGAGCATTGTGGGAGAGTGGTGTGAAAGTTGTTAATAAAGATGCTAAATAAGAGAGGACCAAGTATGGAGCCTTGGAGTATCACTGTGGAAGTACTGAGGAAGGGAGAGTAAGACTGTTGCCATTTGGTGGATTGTTGCCTATTGGAGAGATAGCTGTTGTACCATTGTAGGGTAGGGGGAGAAATGTGGAGGGTGGATAGTTTAGGGAGTAGGATAGTGTGGGAAAAGGTATCAAAAGCTTTGGAGAGGTCAAGGAAAAGTGAAGCAATTATTTTACCAGAATCCTGTGCCTGGTTAACTGTATCAAGGAAGGATAGGAGGGCAGTAGTGGTGCTGTGTCCTTGTCTGAAACCATGCTGAGTGGGTGATAACATTTGATTTTCATGCAGGTGGTTGAGGAGTTGGGCATGGATGTATTTTTCCAGTATTTGAGAGAGGGGTGAGAGAATTGCTATGGGTCAAAAGTTTGTGGTGTCTGTGTTGGTGCCACCTTTGTGTAAGGGAAGAATGAATTATTTTTTCCAGATGTGTGGGACAAGGGATTCTTTAATTGATCTGTTAATGAGTATGCTGATGGGATAAGCTAGAGTTTACTGCTAGCTGCAGGAAGTGTGGGGGTAGATTGTCAGGGGCCAGAGTACAGGGTTTTAGCTTAAGTAAAATTTTTTTTATTGTGCTGGTGGGTATGGGGGACAATTTTAGGTTAGGGTTAAGGGTAGACTTGTTTTCTGGGATGATTTGGTCATCAGCTGTCTTGGTGGTGGTGCTGTTAACTGTAGGAAAGGTGGCGGTTAGGTTAGCTATGGTGTCAATGAAGTAGGAATTGAAGAGGGTAGCAAGTTCAGTGGGAGTTTTTTGTGGGTCAGGGGATGGATTGCTTTGAGAGCCTGGCTGTAATAGTTGGCTGATGGAAGACCAGAATTTCTGGGGATTATTTTTATGTTGGCTTTGTAGGTGGAAGCAGTGGTCTTTTTTATCAGTGGTTATTAGACGTTTTGCCTGGTTACGGAGTTGCTTGTAATGTAGTAGAGTTTAGGAGTCTTTGTTTTTCTGCCATGATTTCCAGATTTTATCCCTTGTGGACATTACTTCTTTGATGGATATTGAGAGCCAGCATGCATGGTTATGTTTTATGCGTTTTTGGCAGGTGGGTGCTTGCCTATTTAGGATGTCTAGAAATGTTGAGTTAAAGAATTAAACAGCCTCATTAAGTGGTAGGGATTTGAGGGGTTTCCAGTTTACTTTAGTTAAGGTTTCATTAAATATGGATGATTGGAACTTAGTAAAATTTCTGGTAGATTTGTATTGGTGTTGGCCTGTGGTTGGAGTGGTTTTGCGTATGATATATGCTGGGTGGTGGTCACTAATGGTATTAGGTAGTATGCCTGCACTGATGACATTGAAAGGGTGGGACACTAATATCCAGTCTATTGTGGAGCCCCAGTTGTAATTTTTGTGAGGTCTAGTGATGTCTTCAATTAGTTGGGAGAAGTTGTAAAGATTTATGTTTTTTGAGGGGTTGTTGTGGCCTATATCTAGCCAGTCGATATTTACATCACCTAGAATGATGGTTTCATTATCTATATTTTGGGGAGTCCAGGCAAGTATGTTTTCTAATATTGGTATGTTGTTTCCTGGGGGAATATAAAGAGCAATTATGCAAATGTTTTTATGGTTGTTAAGTTTTAATATAGAGATTAGTATTTCGGCTGGGGAGAAGTTGGGTGTTGGTTTTGAGTAGGGGATTAATGTGTAATTGCTAGGGAAAAGTATTGCTACTCCTCCTCCTCTCTTGTTGGGTCGATTGACTCTCAGGTATGAGTAGTTTTGGTGGAGAAATTCAGTGTCTTTTACATATTATTTCAACCAGGTTTCAGTAGCTGCTATAATATCTGGGTTGTACTTAGAAATCCAGGCATGGAGTTCAGGTATCTTGTTCCTAAGGCTTTGGAGATTTATGGTTGATAGCATAAGAGATTTGCTAGTTTTGCTGGAGCTGAGGGGGCTGGGCCTGGGTTGGGTTGTACATCACCACACTGGGAAATAGTGCTTTGGCAAACTGTGTAGGTTATACTTCTCAGTTTTTTCCTAAAAATGGTGTAGTTGCTGCTGGTGGTATGATAAGGGGAGTGTCTTTGGAGAGGTAGAATTTTCACTTTGCATAGTACAGAGGTATTAGCTGTGAATAAGCTAGGGTGGATGTCTGAGAAACTTGATAATTGTGGATTATGGGTGCTGGTTGTACAGGTATGTGCAGGAGGTATGTTGGGTGCCTGGAAAGTTGTGATTATTGTTAGGACAGAGAGTGTAAGTGAGAGAAGCAAGATCAAAGTAATAGTTGTGATGGACATGATGGTGGTTGAGGGCAGTGTGATAAAGAATATGAGCAGGATAGAAGTAGTTTAGAGGATGGAGTACTATATGGGCTTATTTAGAAATGGGTGGGGAGGTAGAGTACAATAATGAGGAAGTATAACAGGGGAATAACTAGGGGGGTTATGGGATAAGTGGAAGAGAAGAATGGGAGGGGTCAGGCTAGGTATAAGGTTGATGTTATGGGGGGAGGGTGAGGATGGGGGCAGGGAGGGGAGCGGAGTGAGCATAATGAATGGAGCGGGTTCAGCCCCACAGGGAGAAGACCTGAAAAAATTATCAGTTTAAAGGTGGGTACTGAGCTTAAAATATCAGTATCTAACAAAAGCTTAATTGAAGTAGCTATGGAATACTTTAAAACTGCCAAACAGCCCTGTTTATGTGCCTGCAGTGTAAATTAGAGAGAGTTGTGATTAGTCTAGAGACTATGCTGAAAGTAAAAGCAAAATTTACTAATGTAAACAGTAAAGGCTTGGGACTCTGTGTGTGTGTGTGTGTGTGTGTGTGTGTGTGTGTGTGTGTGTGTGTGTGTGTGTGTGTGTGTGTGTGTGTGTGTGTGCGCGTGTGTGTAAGGCTGATTCAAGGTATTGGCCCAATCTAGTGTCAGTTGGCTGGAGCCCTTCACTGATGTTGTGCATACACCTTTTAAGCCTTAAAACCTAACAAAAACTAACTAGCAATTCACCTATTACAACAGAAAAGCTGTAGGGTGTCAGGTTCTTGCTTCCTAGAGATTTATTTAGTTATGATAGTCAGCTTCAGTGGATGAAGTGGAAAATGTGTATTGTAGTTAATCCCAAGTGGGGGTGGGGGTCACGCATGAAAGATACCCATGCAACTGAAAAATAAAATTAAATAAGGCAGAATTAGTGCAAAGGTTACAGAATGTAAAGTGCAAAGCATGCATGGTATACAGATAAAAAATAAAATTGATTAAATTGCATACATTATCAGCATTAACATGCAGCCTCTGACTGATAACAGCTGTACAATCCAGCAGTGAATACAGACAGGATATATTGCACAAAGCAAGAATGGCTGTTCTAAGGCAATCATTTTACAGCTAAGTTATACAATATGAACAGTAACATGAACTACACTCACTTAGCCTTCTATAAAAACAATTAAAAGTCCAGCCTCTGAGCCTTCTAAGAGCAGTAGCATACAACAGGAATGCTTACAGATGCAGTCAGAACACAAATATGATTTGCAAGCAGTTAAAAGGATGCCTGGCAGATATATAATTAAGCTCTACTATTATGAAATAAGATAGACATACAAATAGTTTGTCAGTTAATAAAATAGCTATATTTTGGAGTTCCATATATATATATATATATATATATATATATATATATATATATAGTAAAATAACAGATGGGAGAATATAAGGGCAGATACCAATACTTTGCATAGGCTGTTCAGCCAACAAACAAAACAATACGCTTCTCAGCTAACAAACAGATCAGTATGTCTGTATACGATCAGCAGCAAAACGGAAAGCCTTTCGGCACAGCAGTTCCATTAAATTACAAGCAGATTTTAGCTTCACTTCTCTTAATCCACTGGTTATTTCAAGATCACCAATATTCACTATAACGAGAAATAAAGCCACAGAAACATGATAAAGGCTTTATTTAAAACACATTAAAAGTAGGCTAGCGCTTTCACCCGTAGGCTTCCTCAGGCCAATAACTCATACAATTCACACTGCCTTTTTATACGTATTCAGTAGCAATTAGCCTCTAGTCATTTCCTGTACTTTAATTAATAACAATCATTTAATTAAAAGACTATAATTATCTAAAATCTTTTACATAATGCCACGTAGACGTTTGGATAATCTTTTAAACTAAATTCATGTATTTATATCTACACATACATATTATAAATACATGAAAATAAAAATAAAAATAAAAATAAATAAAAATAGAAATGTGTGTAAAAAAAATATATAAATAAACATATGTATATGTATGCGCATATATGCATCATAGCAATAGATATGTATATACACTAATAACCACATTTGTTGATACAGCTTAATATCGATTTCATATAAATATGCACCCTTATATAAACCCTTATATAAAACCTACATTCTTATATAGAATCGTAGAACATATATAGTAATACCATAAGTTTTATAGCCATGAATATTCTATTGGTGGATTCTACATTGTAACTTCCTGCCTTTTAGTGCTGGCTTTATGGGAATCCTATCGTTCAGCCCTGGTGGTTTGTCAGCCCTAAATCTAATTATCCATTTCATTTCATTTTGTTCAGTTCTAGTAGAAATATCTCCTCGTCTAATAGTAACATGATTGTGCTGAATTACCATAAACTTAAACTTATGTTCTGTAGAAGTTTCCATTATGTGCTTTGATAATGCATTGTTACTCATTTTCATTTTAATATTGTATAAATGTTCTCTAATACGATCTCTCAATCTCCAGTCTGTCTTGCCTATGTAGAAAGCTGAACAGCTTTCACATAAGGCAAGGTAGACTATATGAGATATATTACATGTAGCTTCTACTGAGAAGGTATAACATTGCTGTGTTATAGGGTGTATAAATCTTGCTGTGTCATTTATCAGCGGACAATATCTGCACTTCTTACATGGTTTTGTTTTTCCAGTATTATCACACTGGTTCTCTTTCCCTACCTTATTAGGACCACATAACATCCTATATAAATTTAGTTTATTTTTATATGTAAATTTTGGGCAGCTACCTACTACATTTAATATATTGGGATCCACTGTTAATATTTCCCAGTACGTTTTATATGCTTCTCATACACCTGCCACATCTTGGGTATGATATATACATACCTTAGTTTTCTCAAAGTCATAATTCCTATGTTCTTTAATATCTGTAATTCCTACCTTTGTATTCCTATCAGCAAAATATGGATAAGCAATATTTTCTCTCAATTCATCTATGTGCAGAAACCCTTCATTTATTTCCTCTGGCCTATATGATCTATCCAGCAACTTCACTTTTAATTCCTTCAATTCACGCCTATATCCAGTTTCTGTTGAATTCAGGCGTGAAGCCCTCATTGTTTGTCCCTTTACTATATTTTTGAAAGTAAAACCTGGATGCATACTGGTTCTGTGCAGAAGTGAATCCCTATAACAGTCCTTTCTATATACTCCTGTATTTAGAATCCCTCCAGGTAACTTCTCTACAAATACGTCCAAATATGGTATAGATTGATTTGATGCTCCCTTAGTAAATTTTAAATAGTGTGTAGAATCATTTACCTTATTAAAAAAGTCATTTAGCTGCACTTCTCCTGACTTCCAAATAAGAAAGAGGTCATCTACAAATCGAGTGTAGAATAAGAACTCTCTCTTAAACTCTATAATTTCAAACAAACAACTTTCTTCCCAGTCTGCCATCACAAGGTTGGCATAGCTATTGGCACATGAAGTGCCCATAGCTACACCATCCCTTTGTATATATACCTGGCTGTTGAAAACGAAGATGTTATTGTACAGCACTATTTGCAATAATTCACATATAACATCAATCTGTGTGCAACTATATGTCTGATCTCTTTCCAGAAATCACCGAATATACTCTATACCTTCCTTATTGGGTATCATGGTAAAGAGGGACTGGACATCCAACGTGACTAACCAATTTATTTCATCGGAAGCAACTTTGGAGGTTTCATCATACAACTTAATCAGGAATTGCTTAGTATCCCTCAAAATGTATTGGTACTTATTAACTATTGGTCTTAACTGTGATTCCAAATATAAGGATATGGGTTCCATCACCCATCCTCTCCCTGCAACTATCGGTCTCATAGGTGGATTCATAGGGTGTTTATGAATTTGTGGAACACCTTGTATGCAGGGTATAGTAGGATGATCAACCAAAAGATAATTATAGAGTTCTTCTTTAATTTTACCTTGATTGTATAAGATATTTAAGGATATAGATACTTGTTCTATGATTTTATCTACCTTATCTAACTTGATTTTACTATAATATTATTTATCACTTAACATATCATTCATACTATCAATATACTTCTCCATATCCAATATCACTATAGGACCACCCTTATCTGCAGGTCTTATCATTATATTTGGATCATTCCTTAGGGCTCTCAATGCCTCTCTTTGTCTCAGTGTTAAATTTCCATACCATTTTCTTCTTCTGCTTTTCTCATCTTGTTCATATAATTCCTGTTCAACTAGTTTAGTGTATGCATCAACTAGAGGGTGCAGGTTCGGTACATATGTACTCGGTTTTCTAAATAGCGATTTCTCATATGTATTTTTTCCAGAGTCTAATTTTAACTGTATATTACGTGTAAAAAATTTCAAATCTAATATGCTCTCTGTAATGTCACTTTTTAGGGAAGGTATGAACGTAAGTCCTCTTTGTAAGACATTACATTCTTCCTTAGAGAGTTTTCTACTTGATATATTCCAAATCAGGGATTTTTGTTCCCTTGCCACATCTTCTTTAGGGTGGGCCCCACATACTGGTGGTCAGCTGCTCTCTTTTTCTGCCGCCCCCTGCTCATGGAGCGGTCCCTTCCTCCCCTCCAATGATCTACTTTAGGGAAAGGGGCTCTTTCATTATAATTATTATGTCTTTTCTGGTCGTAATTATTTTCCTGGGCCTTTTCCCTCACTAACACATCATTAGTCGCCTGTTCTACCATTTCAATTACAGTATTCCCTTCACCTTCAGTGTTTATTACATAATCGGTGTCTTTTGCATCTATGTTAGGTGTTAATAAACTTATTTCATTACTACTATCAGTATTTTCATTGTGTATCAATGCTGTAGTAACTACAACTTTTCCTTTTCTACTAATCTGTGTGTTCTCTGTGGTAGTGGTGATATTACCTTTTCTAACATTTTTTCCATCAACACTACGTTCAGAGGTAACATTACTTTCTTTATCAGCAGATATAAGTAAATTCCGTGGCTCTCTCACATTTTTATTACTATTTAGGCCGTTGTTATTACTTGTTCTCGGCCAAGTGAACACCTGTCCCCTACTAAAATCTTGTGTATCCCTTTTAATCTTAGTCTGTTTTTGCTCTAACAATTTCTTTTCATATAAAAATACATTATCCATCAACTTTTCAAACAAATTGTCCAAAATTGTACAAGGATATATATTGTACATATGCATTTGCTGTTCATTTACTTGCTCTCTTAGAGCTATTGTACATATGCATTTGCTGTTCATTTACTTGCTCTCTTAGAGCTATTTCTTGGGGTAGAAAATAGTTATTCAATAATTCCATGTAGCGTATACTAGTCTCTAAATTAATCTGTTGCCACATATATAACAAGTCTGGATATAAAGTACCTGTGGTCAGCATTTTTAGTATACGTAATCCTCTCGGAATAATTTTCCATTGTATGCACACTTCGAAGTGCTGCCGTTGCAGCTGGAGTCGTTTATGTTTCATAATGTCAAGTTCCATCTGGTTTAGAAGTGTAGACAAACCCTGATATTCCATTTCTGCTACATCGTCGTCCGTCTGAGCGGATGCGGAAATGACATCATACGCGAGTAAAGGATTAACCTCTCCAATAACCATATTTTCAAACCTTAGTTTACTGTTCCGATATCCCTCGGGTTTATATGGTAATTCAATAGATGCTCCTGGTAATTCTGCCATGTTCACGAAGTGGTAAGCAAAAATATAAACCAAAGTAATAAAAAACAATACCACCACTTCTTCGCGACAACTTCTCCCAAAATAAAGCTGCACGAACAATAGTAAAACAACTGATGGGAGAATATAAGGGCAGATACCAATACTTTGCATAGGCTGTTCAGCCAACAAACAAAACAATACGCTTCTCAGCTAACAAACAGATCAGTATGTCTGTATACGATCAGCAGCAAAACGGAAAGCCTTTCGGCACAGCAGTTCCATTAAATTACAAGCAGATTTTAGCTTCACTTCTCTTAATCCACTGGTTATTTCAAGATCAGCAATATTCACTATAACGAGAAATAAAGCCACAGAAACACGATAAAGGCTTTATTTAAAACACATTAAAAGTAGGCTAGCGCTTTCACCCGTAGGCTTCCTCAGGCCAATAACTCATACAATTCACACTGCCTTTTTATACGTATTCAGTAGCAATTAGCCTCTAGTAATTTCCTGTACTTTAATTAATAACAATCATTTAATTAAAAGACTATAATTATCTAAAATCTTTTACATAATGCCACATAGACGTTTGGATAATCTTTTAAACTAAATTCATGTATTTATATCTACACATACATATTATAAATACATGAAAATAAAAATAAAAATAAATAAAAATAGAAATGTGTGTAAAAAAATATATAAAAAATATATATAAATAAACATATGTATATGTATGCGCATATATGCATCATAGCAATAGATATGTATATACACTAATAACCACATTTGTTGATACAGCTTAATATCGATTTCATATAAATATGCACCCTTATATAAACCCTTATATAAAACCTACATTCTTATATAGAATCATAGAACATATATAGTAATACCATATGTTTTATAGCCATGAATATTCTATTGGTGGATTCTACATTGTAACTTCCTGCCTTTTAGTGATGGCTTTATGGGAATCCTATCGTTCAGCCCTGGTGGTTTGTCAGCCCTATATATATATATATATATATATGGTTGCAGACATATACATATACGTATATATATATATATATATATATATATATATATATATATATACATACATATATATATATATATGTGTGTGTGTGTGTGTGTGTGTGCGTAGATATACACAGATATACAGCTATGATAGGTAACAGCACACAAGAATGACATATGTTCACAGGTTATGCCAATGGAAGTGAGGGGCCCAAGCAAGAAACATGAAACACGTAGCATGACCTTCCACCCTCCCAGCCGGACACAGGAAACATACAAACAAACAATGTAAAGAGTCCACTGCTCCCAAGACCACAGGCAGTATACAACCGGGGGGTACACAGTGCACCCGTGAATTCTAATCTTGGAACACAGACAGGAGCATCCCTTGCGGGACATCCCAAAAATTGCCAAGACCAAAAGAAGGTGATAGAACGAACATTCTGGCTGGGGTGTATACATACTCGGAATACAAGGGTGGGAAAGCCTGATGACTCATGGGCTGAGACAATTGTATGAAATGGGTCCCGTGAAGTGGAGAGTGGGCAGCGTGTAGTTGTGTGTCCAGAACAGACCAGGACCCAGAGTAAAGATGGGTGCTGTTGAAGAGGTGCGGGTGGGGGAACTAATGGTAGCTACTTATGGGTCTAGGTGTGCAGGTGTTGGCTGATGTGGGCCTATATGGACAGCCCTGGGGATGTAAGCGAATGTGTTCACTGGGCAGAGGCATCGCCCAATGAGCAGCCACACCCACTACGAGTCCCACTGCAGCAAAGTGTAATCTATATGGCAAGGAACGGAATAACCAGATGTAATTGTATATATGTAGAGGTATGTGTGTATATCTACCCATAGCGACATAGAGATAAGCATCTCCTTCTCCGTAGTACAAATGTATACATACAGAGACAGAATACAGATACATACCCACATATAAATATATACATATGCAGACACCCATAGACCCATATGTTGTTACATATATATATATATATATATATATATATATATATATATATATATATAGATAGACAGCAAAATATAAATATACATGTATGCATACATATACAGATATATCTGTATATAGTAATGTATATATATATATATATATATATATATATATATATATATATATATATATATATAAAAACTGTAAATATACACATGTATATAGCTAGGATATGATACAGCAGTTACGAGTTACATATATTCACAGGCCGTGCATATGGGGGTGAGGGGTCCAATAAACAAATGTGTAACATGTAGCATCAACCCCCCCATCCCCCAGATAGGCCAGTGAGACATACAGACGCACAATAAAAGTAAACACACCACTGCTCCCCAGACCACTGGCAGGATACTACCAGTGGGAGAGACCTACCAGGTCTAATCTTGAAACAGACATCGATGTCCCTTGTGGGACACCAAAAATTAATGATAATCGGAGGCAGTCCCAGTAATGACTTATCAAACCAGGCTGTAGATGTACATGGACCAGTAGGTTGTACAAGCCTGATAACCCATGGGTCGACACAATGTATGACATATGTCCCGACATGGGGAGAGTGGGCAGTGTGTAGTGGTGTGCTTATACCACAGTAAGGATGAGTGCTGTAGAGGAGTGGCAGGTGGGGGAACTATGGGTATGCAATTATGGGCCTAGGCATGCAGGTGTTGGCTGGCGCAGTCATTTAAGGACCACCCGGGGATGTAAGTAATATTCCGAAATGGGCATAGCTATCACCCATACCTCTCAGCCCCTAAGAGCAAATCCACTGGACAGGACATAAACAATTGGGGGAACAAATAGGGACCATACCTCTGAACTGTCCCCGATTTCCAGGGACGTCCCTGATTTCAAATCAATTTCTACCTCTGTCCCACTTAATCCGTCCAAAACTAGTGACATTTGGAGGAAAGGTGGTGAATTACACGTAATGAATAACAACAACAATTAAGAGTTATAAACATCATTTACCTCAGAAAATGTGTATGAATTCATATGCTCTGAGTCTATCAATGTGTCAGGTTAATAGCACCAATAATTTAAATGTGTCCCTGATGTTGTTATGCTGTGTCACTAATTCAGTTTGTATTTTTCCCCATTCGTATGAGAGGTCTGATAGGGACAGAAAGCACATATTCCACTGACAACCTTAGAAAGATGATAGAATATTAGGTATGCAGTAACATGACTTGGCTGAAAGATGTGGGTTCCAAAACCCAATTACTTGTTTGTATTGAAGAGTGTCAATTTCCATGTATTAGCCAGACAGGTGCAGATTGTAAGAGGAATACAATGATGTAAATCAAACTCTGGACAATCTGTGGATTCCTTACAGTCGAACGGCATGCTGTCGCCTAATGGGCAGCCATTTCCGATACTGTAGGCATGTAATCTGATGTAATAGGCATCACAGGGTAATATCATAGTCCTCACTCCCACCCAGGGGTGTGAGTGTCAGATGCAAACACCAAATGCTGTGCATTTGCAAGTGCATGAGCAAGTGAGTGTAAGCCTGTTTGGCCACCAGTATGTGAGTATTACACTGGTAAAGCAATGTAAAGGCTAATTGAGTGTAAGAAACTGTAACCAGAGGTTAGCATTGCTTAGCTCCACGCAAACCCATGCACACCCGCTCACAACTGCTTTAATGTGCCTTAATCACTCCGTATCCAACGGCCTTGTTCTGCTCAGCAACAAAATAAATGGCCTCTCCAAGGCTCGAAACCAGGACCCTGCACACACAGCTATTGTGATTTACCACTAAGCCATGGCAGATATAGAGACATTGGACCTTATCACAAACATATCATCCAGCGCAGTCATTCAACAGTATAAGTAATTTATTACGTCATGTAGATGTATGTGTGAGTGTTTATGTCCAGATATAGATACATACATATATATAGATATATCAGGAACATCCCATGTGACAACAAAGCATTACAAAGTAATGAAAAGGGAAACGCCAGCAATGCCTGTATTATGTAGTGGTGTTGTCCTATGTAATATAAAGACTCCCTCAGACAGACATGTGTCATTCATACACGCAAACATTTGTACATTGGCCATATACATCACTCTGTGTATGTTATTTACATTAACACAACAGCTCCTGTCCAATCATTATGTGGGAACAGTACTCTTGCAAGGTGCTGTGTGCGACATCATCATCATGATAAAGGTAAATAGGGTTACCATAGAGGGACCGGTAGTGTTGTGTGTACAATGTGGTCGTTCGCATCACGTGTACCTGGAACATTTAGGAGTCATGTGCATACTAGGATCATGTGCCTGAGAGACAGGGGTGAGGACAACTGTAGTATGTTGTGATGCATATTAAAAGGGTTACATGTGTCCAGTGGACACATGTGTGAAATGGACAGCTATGTATGGGGCAAATGTTGTTCTAGGAACCGATTGGCCTTTTGTTTCCGTAGGGTGAGAGTGGGATGTGGGGGAAGGAGAGTAGGTATGCTCGTGGAGGATAGGTAGGGTAGGATGACAGACAAGATAGCATACAGGGTCGGTATATGACACATGTGGGGGATACACCTTGGATGGGGAGGGGTGTTCGGCAGTCACAAGCCCATGAGCCCCCAAATGGAAACAGTGGGACAGAGGTCCCCAGCCATGGGCAACCAACACTGCACTAAAACAGCTGCAGAGGTGGCAGTGCTGGGGGCTGTCTAGGAGGGGCATCCTCACCCTGTAAATGTGACACTCCGCCCTTGAGCTGGCATATCTGGCCTCAAAACCCCTTATTGAGCCCCCTACTCACCACGTCCGGGACTGAACGACAGCGGACATGTTTCTGTCTGGACCTGCTCCCAGAGGTTGCAAGCACCATCCTCAGTGGCGGTACCACCAGAAGGTGGTGCAGAGCCAACAGAGGTGGAGGTCCAAGGCTGGCCCCCAGATGTGCTGGTGCCCGGTGCCATGGCCAGCTGAAGTGGGACAGGAGGTTCTGCCGGGACCTCCAAACCCATACAGCCTATGGTATTGCAGTGTAAACACAGATATGGCTTAGTAATAGTCAGCAGCATTCAGGATTACTTATAACAGCATGTATAGATATGACCATCAATCCAGCACAACAGATGGTATACATTTGCAGAGGGCGCAGAATAAGTGCATATATACTGCATGCCATCTGTACAAAGTGTAGAAGACTTGTGACTGCAGCTATGAACAGTAGCCCGTTATTGGCATGTCACTGAGAACCCCAGACAGTGTCTGTCATACCACTGTTTCATGTGACATATGTCCAATCAGGGATGTGATGGCAGTAACTCATCACAATCACCATGTACTGACTGCAATCCTCACACTATGCTCCTGCAGTTCACAGATGTGTGTTCAGTGAGTAACACAGGAAACAAATGGTTCCGCACACTGACCAGTCCACAGATGGCCCTACAGATGGGGTCCCTCACAAACAGAGCACTGTCTTGTCAGTTTTAACACATGCAGAATAGTCATTACCACACACAACTTGTTAAACAAGCAGTAGTCTCAATGAAGCATAGCTACACTTACATGCTATAGTCATGTCTGGCACATCACCCTCCTGTCTTTAGGCTATTTCACACTGTGTATGTTGTTTGAGGAACATCCAGATATCATCTGTGATGCCGTTTACCAAACACCAGATCCAGGTACCACTCACAGCGACTGTCATGGGCAAACACCAACATGATGTTCCTAGATATTGTACTGTGTTTTCATGCGACTGGCTATGGAAACATCATCACAGGTGTTCCACATGTAATCAGCTAGAGGAGGACTGCAATAGGTGCAGAGGTCATCACCTGATCATGACCATCACTTACAAAACACAAGCTACTGCTGAGCAGGTGTACTCCTTCACATCCACCAGATAGTGTGTGGGTGGGACAGACAGAGGCAAAGTACATCAGAGAAGGGCTTCGAGACTAAAACTTAAGCATCATCTGTCACACACCTACTAGTACAGGGGTTCAAACCCCTGACTGACTAGTCATTACTATTACAAGTGCATACAGTTATTCCAAGTGCCACAAAGCTGTCATGTTGGTGTGCTGTAAGAACATATATGTGTGCTGGTGAGCGACCTCTGCAACAGACATATAGTAGACATACATTAGGTGTAGCATACATGGCTGTCCACATGAACGGATGTCATTGTCAACACAACCACACACTCTAATGGACTCACATTGACACTCTTTGCCAGGCCCACAAATACACTTCCAAACTACTTAGTTTGCCACACTGCAGTAATGCACAGGTACTACATGCATCACAGCGGATATCCGGAGGTTCTATGGGCTAGGGCATGTGAACGTGTTTGACATCTGTCAGTATGCCAATAGGAGTTATACTAGGAGTGACTGTGATTGGGATCATCATACCCCACACGCAGACACAAGGTGCCAGTACTGACATGCATGTGTGCATTGCTTCATGGGTGTGTAGTGGTTGGCTGTGCAAGATGGCTGTACAAGGCTGGGTGAGGGGTAATCCTTGGCATCATGCCACCCGACAATGGTGTGGAGTGTGGTACAGGGGTGTAGTGTCTGCAATGTCCCACACAGATGGGTATCGTATGAACTGTCCTGCCATCCTGGTTACCATTGTGTATGGTCATAGCTTTGCAATGCATGCCATGTCTGTGTTTGATAGTCCTTGACATGGACATTGCCTGGGATGTGCACGTCCCACAATAATGTACAGTGACATGTACAGGTGTACCTGGTTTGTCTGGCACATGTTTTGTACACACACTGTTATCCTCTGATATGCCAATACTGACCTGGTGTGGCAGGACCTGCTTATAGTCAGCAGGTTGACCCTGCACCTGCATTGATAGCATGATACAGGTATTCCCTGGTGTCAGTGGCATCGGTCCATACAGGGCACATGTGTAAGGCATTGTATCGCCTCTGTGGATCACATTTGATGGCATCACATATGTTGCAGGCATCTAGTGGGGAACATAGTGAAGGCACATTGTCTGCAATTATGTGCCTATTGTACTGCTGTACAGGGTGCCATGCCCTCTGCAGTCCACTGCAATCACACCATGCCTACTGTCTGTCATCAATGTGCAGGGTACTAGCAACATAGTGGGATATTCTAGGCAAATGTGTTTGTGTATGACACATGGGTTCAGGATGTATTCTGGGTAATAATAGGGTTGCATACATTGTTCACCAGGCCTTTTGCCAGATGTAAGGGTATGGCTTGCTAACACAGCCCCTTGGTTGACTGACATCTGTACTCCTCGTGAGGTGGGCATTGTGACATATAAGATGGACACCATATAGGAAAACTACAATATTCGCACCCCAACATGTCCAGTGGTTAAACACTCACAGCCACCTCCACACAGGCTCTGACAGTCAAACACACACACACACCTGCCATGTCTTGAAATAGAACACCTACCTAACTAGTGTATCACACTACAGCATTAGGCAGTTACAGCATGTGCTACGGAGATTACTGGGTTACAGTAGTCCCAGAGGTGTATGTCTAGGTGGGTGACATCAGCAGGATTGTCAAAGGTGGTAATGTGAATTGTAAAGAGTGTGCATACTCTAAAAGGCATTGTTACTTTCTCAGGCAGACACACACACAGTTGGTCTTTCTTGGAATAGAACCCCTACCTAACTAGTTTATCACACTACAGAAATATGCAGTTACAGCACGCACTACAGAGAATACTGGATTACAGCAGTCTTAGAGGTGTATTTCTAGGTGGGTGACATCAGCAGGATTACTAAAGATGGTCATGTGAATTGTAAAGAGTGTGCATACTCTAAAATTATCATTACACACACACACTTGACCTGTCCGGGATTAGAACTCCTACCAAACTAGTTTAACACACTACAGCATTACGCAGTTACAGCATGTGCCATGGAGATTACTGGGTTACAGCAGTCCCAGAGGTGTATTCATAAGTGGGTGACATCAGCAGGATTGCCAAAGAAGGGCATTCCAAGTGTACTGCCAGTTGTACATGTCTGTTACCTGCGTGTACCCACTGCTTACTGTCAAAAAAACACATTTACACCTGCTTAAAAGTGTCTTATGCAGTCCTAATTGACAGTAGCAACAAGGCTTGCAGGTCTTGAACCCTGGACCATGCACACCGAGGTCACTGGATGTACCACTAGGCCATCTGGGTTGTACAAATGTTACATGGAGTCTATAATGCACATCCTACTACAGGTTTCCCACAGTACTGAAAACAAATGGGACAGTCACTTTGTGTACGTATGTACAGTACCCTTGAATGTACTGTACACTGTGAAACAACAAAGACAAGTCTACATCTGTACAAATGTCATATATATATATATATATATATATATATATATATATATATATATATATATATGCACCTACGGGATGTGTATACACACACATATATATATATATATATATATATATATGCATATACGCAGACACAGCCATAGCTATATATATATATATATATATATATATATATATATATATATATATATATATATATATATACACACACACATCTGAATGCCCTTTGTGACACAGAAGGGTTCCAAAGGAACTGACGTGTACACAAAACAGAGGCATCTCTTGTGTTATAACATTTAAATCATGAGCAGTTCACCAGAGAAGGGATGGTTGTTGTGTATGTGGAGTTTGGGGTGGGGAATGATGGCTAATGTAATCTACCCCAGGGATTGTGGAGTTAGGGTGGGGGAATGATGGGTATGGACCTACACCCAAGTTACCACTTCTGTGTCACTGCTCAAAAGTGGCACAGAAAAATAACATACCCAACTGTAGTCGTGCTTGAATGTGTATTCTTTACCATTCCTAACTATGTAATACCTTGTAGACACCAGTCTCCACAGATGGCTACCATGGTGTGCTAAAAGACATTACACATGTGTATGCCTGGCTACAGGGTAGTCACACACACAAACACGCACACACTTGCCAGTATTGTGCATACACGTCTTGCCTATGTAAAGGTAAGTAGTACAGTGGTAGGTATGCAGTTGGGGTATGTGCCACAGAACACATACAATTACACATACTCTGATTCCACTTCTGATCTAGGTGACATCACAGGACTGATTACTTGCAGTGTGGAGGGAGGAAGAGAGAGGTTTAACAGTTGAGAAGGATAAAGGCCAGTGCAAAAGGAGGTATCTATTTGGAATGCAGCAAAACCCACTGTCATGACAGGATGCAGACACAAATACACACACACAACCACACTCAACCATTTGCTGACACAGACACACTCAGGCATTTGCTGTCACACACACAAACACATGCACACAGTTGCCAGTGGTGGGATCAGAACTCCTGCCTATCTACAGATCACTATTACAGTACTACGCAGTTACGAGACGTGCCACAGATATTACACATTCCAAGGCAGTTAGACTGCCCTTCTACAATTGAGAACAACAGGGAGACTGACAGTCATGAAGTACATAGCTGTAGACCTGTGTGTTTAAAGTAGGTGTCCATTGCAACCTGTATGCACAAACAAGGCACATCATCCACAGGTAGGCTTGAGAGGTATAGTTGTAGCATAACAGGAACCTAAACTGGAGTATGGCCATCTGCGGAATGGACAACTACTATCACTAAACAGGGTTACAGTGGGCATGCTCATACACTTAGTAGCACAGGGCCATTTGGGATGCACTATGACTACAACTACACAAGATTATACTGGGCATGCTCATACACTTAGTAACAAAGGGCTTGTTGGATGCACTGACTCAAATTACACAAGGTGGCAGTGGGTACGCTCATATACTTAGTAGCACAGGGCTGTTTGGGATGCACTCCGATTCTAACCACTGAAGGCCACATTGTGCATGCTCAAACACTTACATGTACAGAACAAGTTGTAATGGACCCCTATTGTAAACACACAGGTTTACAGCTAGGTACATCTTACCTGTCAGTATATATGCACATCATACTGGTTTACTACCTGATACCTGTATGTGGCCCATAAATGTTATATCTGTGACTTTGCTGTGTGATACACATGCATACATGTATATGAAGTACTGACATATATATGTTACGTATACACATTCATGCATGTGTAGACGTGACAGACAATAGGTTACCTGGGTTGCACAGGAGGATGCTACCTACAGCATGTGTCATACACCTTGCTGCCCTGAAAGGCATACATTGATAGCAGGTTGTGGACAGTGGCATTATATGTGGAACAGTGGCATGTGCAAGCATAATGTGTGAGCCACCTTGTGTAATAGTACTGAGGTGCAGGTGTCAAGATTACCTCTCCCGGCTGTGGTAGTAGTTGTCATTATTAGCAGGACTGCTACCCTAAGTATATCTCACATTGGTCATATACACAAGTTCTGCTGCTGTCCGTTAACTTACATGAGGCATTTGCTACCAAGCACATTAATGCCACACACAGTGATGTCATGGTATGGGTGGCAACTGCTAGACCAAAACAATGAGCCAATGTCCTGCTGTTATTATGAGGTTGTCCAGTGTCTGTCATTCTGGGCTGTCATGACCAAACGATGAACCTTCAACACAGAGCACATGCATCCATGTTACACTTGTGTGTGGATAATACCTAGGTCATATTTACCCATATAGCCACATTCCAAGGCAAATGTCCTACACACAGAAGTAACACCCTGACACCTACATGACAATTGCATTGGATGCTTATGCTAACCAGTGCTAGATGTTTGGCTTTAGTAATCCATTTGCTCAATGTAGAACCTACAATGGGGAATACTGACATCTGTGCAGTGAGGAACACCTGGCTGAAGGCTCTGTAGTGCACAATTGCACTACCACCATATAACTCAGATCCAGACATGTGGGCCATAACAGTGGTATGGATTCCAGGTGGTGGTGTACACATATTCATAAAGGCTACTCACGTGTAAAGACCGCTACTCCGACATAACGCATCACAGATAAGTCAGGTACAGGTGACAGTGGCAAATGTTGCATTCTAGGTTGTATCCTCATATACATCCACCACCTTGTTCTCAGACTACCAACACACATCCATATGTGGTATGACATAGTATGGTAGACCACCAATTAACCCTCGATTGGTGGACTGTACCTAGGCCTACATCAACTGTGCAAAGTACCCATGTACAGACACAGCTGCATAATGTGTTATGCGATGCAATAATACCACTGTTTGTAACCAGCTCAGTTGTACACATACCAGGGTTCCTTGGATGTTGTCAGCATTAACCACGGTCGACTGTTGCTGTACACCAGCAAACAACACCCTCATGGTTGGATATGACCTAACTGTACCTGCCCTGGATATGTACATCCCACACTCATACAACATAAATTACATTACCCCCATACATCA